>NW_015160208.1:2377160-2379695 GCF_001447785.1 Gekko japonicus
CCCATGTTGCCATTTCAAGGCTCTAATTCACTGCCACATCTCCCACTTCGCTTGCACTAGATAGCACAGAAATGATCTTTTGAACTTTAATTATGGCTAGCTTAACTACTGTTGCTCCCCTTTGCTGTCTTTGGGAAGTGGGGCCGAACTAGGCGTGGTGTTGGTGCAGAAATCAGCCTTCAGGCATTCAGACTATAAGAAAGTATAATAAACAAGAAGAGTACATGTGATGTATTCAAGCATCATGCTGAACAAGGATAAAAAGAACTGGTATAAACATATAGTCCTCTAGACCCTAGCTATGTTGAATTAGAAAAGGCTAAGGAATCTTGAAGTTGCTGTATATAAAATCCTCCATTACCTTAGTTCTCAGAGTTTGGGGCTTCTCCCCATTTTCACTCAACAGATGGTCAAGATGGGAGTCCATTGACTTAAGCACAGAAAAGCAAAAGACAAAAAGATAAGAGAGCTGCTCCCTGGTATCCAGAAAATTTATAATCTCCTGTATGGAATCCATCCCCCTCTGAAGTAATTTCCCAAACTTCCTGACCTAAAAGGAAGAACATATGATCTATAGCCTTCTGGCTTTCCCAGTTTCTGTCACTTAGGTGTGACAATCTAGCTGAGGTGTTTGGGAAAAGGCTTTGCCCCTGCAACGAAGGAGAAATTCAGACCATAAATCACATTCTTCTGTGTTGTCCCTTCTATCAAGATGCTGGCATCCAGACCATCACTCTTTTGATCAACAGAATACCTGGAAGAACGAGCTTGGAATATGTTAGGTTACTCCTAGAAGACGGAAATCCAACTATAGCTTCAGTTACAAAATTTTGTGCAACAGCCTATAAAATTCATCAGTTGCTTTCATTTAAATACCACCCATTTATATTACTCTGTATTTATATTATTGTCTATTTTAATTTGTGTTATTATTTTTTTACTAATATCAATTTTAACTGTGTGTGTGTGTGTTTTGTAGTATTTTATCTATGGTGGTCTTTGACTGTACAATAAAAATTTGATTACAGCTGAGGTGTTAACTGGTAAACATTTTGTCTCACTCTGGCCAAAGCCATTTGCATCTGTAAGCACTAAAGTGCTCTGTGCTTGGGAATTGATGGCATATACCCTGTACTTTTCCTCTTTCCAGCTATTAACAAAGCTCATGAACATGAGAGCAGAACCAACTACTGTCATATAAATATGGTGTCTAGGGTAGAAAGAATTTCTCTAACTAAACTGCTACAAGTTCCCAGTGGAAGACTCCTTCTTTACACTCTCTTGTTGATTCACATGCTCATCACACCACATCCATCTTCCTGTTCCCCAATCTAACTCTCCACCTCCAACTCCAGGCCAATCACTGAACTTACTTAAAGATTTAATGAAGATGAAACCCTGAGTTGGAACAGGAGGATTTTAATAGCAAGACAAAAAGCATGCAGAGTTCCAGTTAGGGGAGAGGCCCCTAAGTAAGTATGTGCACATACTTTTCTGAGTTACAGAGGACATTTGGCTTAAATTGGTTATAAAGACCAGTTTGGCTTTTTTTGGCTAGTTCTTATGTTTCAAAAGTCTTCTGAACACACAAATGATGACATCTCAACAGTTCCCTCCCCCCTAAAAAAAAACTACAACAAAAAACAAGCTATGATCTCATATGGGTGTTGGATCCCCAAGCATCGAGAATAAATCCACGTTTCAAAAAAGCAAAATTTATTTCAAAGCTTTGGAAAGATACTCAAACAAGGTCTTTGTTAGGAATGGTTACAAACAGCTCGGGTAAACGTAATAAAGGGATTCAAACCAGGTACAGAACCAATGGGTCACTTTCCCGCTGGCGGGTACAAGGAAACGATTGCGCGGGTAATCCCTGGGAACACTACCATCTTCAGACATAACAGTGATGTAGTTCCCAGGCTCAAAAAGCAACAAGCTAGCAATCAAGCTCATCTCCCACTTCACGTCCTCCAGCTGCTTGGTGTAAGCGTTACAGCAGAATAAAACACAGGCCAGGAACAGAGGGGGGGGGAAGGGACTGCACATACAGGCAGGTAATACAGAACACAATGGCAGCTTGCTGACATACTGCCCCCTCTAAAATACACCTTATCCTCCGTCTCCCGGGCAGGGCGGGAGATCTCCCGGTTTGGGCGGGAGTCCTCCCGGTTTGTCCGGGAACTTCCGGTGGAACTTACGAATCAGATAAGGGGCCCGAATATCCCCTTCTTCCACCCATTCGCGGTGCTGGGGTCCGAAGTCCACCCATTCGATGAGGTACCAAAGCTTACCACGTTTCAGCATGGAGTCGAGGATGTCTGCAACCTCGAAATGTTCATCCCCCTCAAGTAACACAGGAGGAGGAGGAGTCACAGATGGTCGCCAAGGAGAGGTACCAGGGTCCTTTTTCAATAAACTCATGTGGAACACAGAATGTAAAGCCCTCAGATTCTTAGGCAGTTCAACATCAACAGCAACATCATTAATGATTTTTCGAACTTTGAAAGGCCCAATAAACTTCCACCCCAGTTTCTT
>NW_015160208.1:2381031-2381582 GCF_001447785.1 Gekko japonicus
TTTTCTCCGCACTTTTCGCCAAGGCAAGAAATCAGTGCGGGAGTATACTCTAGAGTTCCACAACCAGGCAGCGAAGCTGCGGGACTGCCCGGATCACATTCTAGCGGAAATGTACCGCTTGGGACTCACGGCAGAAATCAGGGAGACGGGTCTACGGTCAGCCAAAGCTTTTCTCCGCACTTTTCGCCAAGGCAAGAAATCAGTGCGGGAGTATACTCTGGAGTTCCACAACCAGGCAGCGAAGCTGCGGGACTGCCCGGATCACATTCTAGCGGAAATGTACCGCTTGGGACTCACGGCAGAAATCAGGGAGACGGTTCTACGGTCGGTTAATCCTGTCTCCCTGATGGCATGGGCGCAGGAAGCGGAGAATGCTGAAGATCGCCTCAACACCATTAAACTTGACTTGGCTGCGACGGGTGGGAGGCCCAGCAACCCCGCTGTAACCAAACCCCGTCCCCCGCGCTTGTCTGACGCCGCCCGAGATCTTCGGATGAAGATGGGGCTCTGTCTCAAATGCGGAGAGAGAGGACATTTCGCAGCGGATTGTG
>NW_015160208.1:2381592-2385510 GCF_001447785.1 Gekko japonicus
AAATAACCACACCTTTGAACAAAAAGTCATGTAGGACCTCATTGATAAGGTTCATGAAGACCCCCGGAGCCCCCTGGAGACCGAACGGCATAACAAGGTATTCGAACTGCCCCAAGGGTGTGTTAAAAGCCGTTTTACTTTCATCCCCCTCCCGAATGCGCACCCGGAAGTACGCATCCCTCAGGTCGAGTTTGGAAAAGATCTTCCCTTTTGTGGCCTCCGCCACCAAATCCTGTGGTTGTGGATCTGTTTTTTTTTCCGTGACTGTCTCCTTGATGAACCCCGTCCTGGGCACGCATGTACGGGTGAGAGCTTTGGTTGACTCGGGTTGTGGGAGAGACTTGATTAGCCCTAGGGTGGTACTGGGGCTAGGGCTAACAATATGTTGGATCCCCAAGCATCGAGAATAAATCCACGTTTCAAAAAAGCAAAATTTATTTCAAAGCTTTGGAAAGATACTCAAACAAGGTCTTTGTTAGGAATGGTTACAAACAGCTCGGGTAAACGTAATAAAGGGATTCAAACCAGGTACAGAACCAATGGGTCACTTTCCCGCTGGCGGGTACAAGGAAACGATTGCGCGGGTAATCCCTGGGAACACTACCATCTTCAGACATAACAGTGATGTAGTTCCCAGGCTCAAAAAGCAACAAGCTAGCAATCAAGCTCACCTCCCACTTCACGTCCTCCAGCTGCTTGGTGTAAGCGTTACAGCAGAATAAAACACAGGCCAGGAGCGGGGGGGGGGAAGGGACTGCACATACAGGCAGGTAATACAGAACACAATGGCAGCTTGCTGACAATGGAAAAACAGCAAAGATTTACCAAGACTTGCATTGTAAATTTTAATCTCAAAAATAAAAGATGTCAACACTGAGAGAGTGTTATTAGGAAAAAGGCATATGCTGCAAACCTTGGTTAAGAAAGGTGTGCATGGGTATTAAAGTGTTCAAGACTTTGCCCTTGCCCTTTGCCCTTGCTACAAACCTTGGTTAGGAAAGGTGTACATGAGTATTAAAGTGTTCAAGACACTTTGCCCTTGCCCTTTGCCCTTGCTACAAACCTTGGTTAGGACAGGTGTACATGGGTATTAAAGTGTTCGAGACTTTGCCCTTGCATATTTCCTCCCTCTCGAATTTGTTCTAGAATTCTCAGATTTGTTTTAGAATTCTCTCAGATTTGTTTTAGAGTATTAATTAGCATTTGCTATAACTTTAAAAACAAAAATTCTACAGAGATAAAGAGAAAGCAATGGCTTGGAGAGTACCCAGTAATTAGGTCATATGTTCAATTAGCTTTCATACTTAACTAGTTACTCTTTAAGAAATGTTGTCTTTGATGTGCAGTAGGCAGCACACCAATTAATTAGGAAGAGAGAATGAGATGCAAGAAAGCAAAACTTCAGAAACCATATCAAAGTCCACATAGATATCTAATGAGGGGTACAACAGAATCAACAGCAGACAACATGCAGAAAGGAGAGGGAAATGACCTTTCAATGTAGGTGCTTCAAGCATATAATCTTCATTACTTGTAAATTAAGGAAGTTGAAAAGGGATCAAGAACATACCTTGGTGGATATAAATTCACCATAATTTCTACTATACTACAGCATAAGCAAAAAAGGAATTTGCCAATATGGAGAAAAACATATTGGGAACAGGGGTGTTAAAATAGCATTAACATTAATAAGGTATATTTCATCTTTATTCTCTCACTACCTCCTTGTAAACCAGTGATACTCTATGTCATGCCATCTGTGGCTCTTCTGAGCCCCATTCCCCAATGTGGCACCTGCTCCACGTTTCAGGACAGTGAGCAAGGTCCTTCCTCGATGGGGGTTATGGTTGGTAGTTGTTTTCACCTTCAAGCAGCTGCTGCTGGGGGAAAAGGCAAGCTGCAAACCTCCCTAAGGGACAAACATCATGCCAGGAATTGAAGTAAATGTGGTTCTTTTGGTTGATGGTAAGTGCAGATATATTAAATAAGCAAGGTGACAATATACATCCTTGTCGTACTCCTTTTCCTATGCTAAACCAATCAGTTGTTCCATATTCGGTTCTAACTGTCGCTTCTTGACCCTTATACAGGTTTCTCAAGAGACATGTGAGGTGGTCTGGTACTCCCATCTCTTTAAGGACCTGCCATAGTCTGTTGTGATCCACACAGTCAAAAGCTTTAGCATAGTCAATGAAGCAGAAGTAGATGTTTTTCTGGTACTCTCTTGCTTTCTCCATAATCCAGCGAATGTTGGCAATTTGATCTCTAGTTCCTCTACCTCTTCGAAACCCAGCTTGTACTTCTGGCAGTTCTCTATCCACGTACTGTTGAAGCCTAGCTTGTAGGATCTTGAGCATGACCTTGCTAGCATGTGATATGAGTGCAATTGTGCGATAGTTTGAACATTCCTTGGCATTGCCCTTCTTTGGGATTGGAATGTATACTGACCTTTTCCAATCCTGTGGCCACTGTTGCGTTTTCCAAATTTGCTGGCAAATTGAGTGCAGCACTTTAACAGCATCATCTTCTAAGACTTTGAATAGCTCAACTGGAATACCATCACCTCCACTAGCTTTGTTGTTAGTAATGCTTTCTAAGGCCCATTTAACTTCACATTCCAGGATGTCTGGCTCGAGGTCAGTGATTATACCGTCGTGGTTGTCAAGGACATCGAGGTCTTTCTTGTATAGTTCTTCTGTGTATTCTTGCCATCTTTTCCTAATCTCTTCTGCTTCTGTTAGGTCCCTACCGTTTTTGTCCTTTATCATGGCCAGCTTTGCATGGAACGCTCCCTTGATTTCTCCAACTTTCTTGAAGAGATCTCTAGTCCTTCCCATTCTATTGTTTTCCTCTATTACTTTGCACTGTTCATTCAGGAAGGCCTCCTTATCTCTCCTTGCTGTTCTCTGGAAATCTGCATTCAGTTGGGTAAATCTTTCCTTTTCGCCTTTGCCTTTCGCTTTCCTTCTTTCCTCTGCTATTTGTAAAGCCTCATCAGAAAGCCACTTTGCTTTCTTACATTTCTTTTTCTTTGGGATGGTGGTGATTGCTGCCTCCTGTACAATGTCACGAACCTCCGTCCATAGTTCTTCAGGCACTCTATCTATCAAATCCAGACCCTTGAATCTATTCTTCACCTCTACTGTATATTCATCAGGGATGCGATCTAGGTCAAACCTGAATGGCCTCGTGGTTTTCCCAATTTTCTTCAGTTTAAGTCTGAATTTTGCAATGAGTAGCTCATGATCTGAACCACAGTCAGCTCCAGGTCTTGTTTTTACTGACTGGATAGAGCTTCTCCATCTTTGACTGCAAATTATATAGTCAATCTGATTTCGGTGTTGCCCATCTGGTGATGTCCATGTGTAGAGTCGCCTCTTAGGTTGTTGGAAAAGGGTGTTCGCTATGACCAGTGTGTTCTCTTGACAAAACTCTGTTAACCTTTGCCCTGCTTCATTTTGCTTTCCAAGGCCAAACTTGTCTGTTATTCCAGTTACCTTTTCACTTCCTACTTTAGCATTCCAGTCCCCTATCAACTGTGCGACTGAACAACAACAAAGTGCAGATATAGCTCACTGTGAGCTAAGCAGTGTGTACCACTATTATAAACTCTCTTGTAAGGTAGAACAGTGTTATTCACAGGGGTCATTTCGTAGAAAAAGAGCTAGGGGAACTCATTAGCATAACTCATTAGCATATGCCACACCCCCTGACATCACCGGAAGTGTGTCAGTGTACCACTATTATAAACTCTCTTGTAAGGTAGAACAGTGTTATTCACAGGGGTCATTTCGTAGAAAAAGAGCTAGGGGAACTCATTAGCATAACTCATTAGCATATGTCACACCCCCTGACATCACCGGAAGTGTGTCATAAGGCCACACACCCCGCCCCCAACGGTCCCGGCCGCCTCCGCCG
>NW_015160208.1:2385522-2385669 GCF_001447785.1 Gekko japonicus
CGGAAGCGGGGCAGCCGGAAGCAGGGGGCGGGGCTTCATCATGTGCCCCGCCCCCGTACCTCACCCGGGGGAACTGCGATCCCCCACGATCCCCCCCGAAATGACCTCTGGTTATTCACAAACTACTAAAGAAAGCACTGGTGGGCT
>NW_015160208.1:2388316-2389963 GCF_001447785.1 Gekko japonicus
AGCGATCAGATGCCGGTTTGTATCGGAAGCCACCGTTGTACTCTGGATACCACCACTTGGGACCTAGTGGCAGAGTACAACGGTGTAAACGGCTTTGTAACGGTTAGGGACGGGAGGCAGATGTTCGCCATGTGAACGCCGGTAAGTACACCGGTTGGAATCGTCACCTATTCCGTTACAAATGCCGCGTCTGAACGCACCCAGAGTGTTGGACTGGATGGGCCTTTGGCCTGATCCAACACTGGCGTCTCTTATGTTCTTATGTTCTTATTACAAGCTTATTGAAACTCTTTGCAGGCTCCTCAATTCCCTGGTCTTTCTACAGACAACTTTACACTTACATGCCTATCCTCTGTCTTCCTAATTCTTCTTAACCCTGCCTCCTTCCGGTCCTGCTTTTAACAATCAAGTGACTTCTGCTCCAACACGATCTAGACAAACTTGAGTCTACTAAAATGTTTAGTTAAAGTCCCAGCATAGTCACTTGAAAGGAAGAAAGCCCCTCACGATCAGTTTCTAGTCAGCAATTCAAAAGCAGCTTCAGTTAGGGCTGCTTCAAACGTTACGATTTCCCTATACAAAAACACTTATAACATAGAAAATACATACAAGCCATATGTATCATCAAACATAATGAGCAGGCATACAGTTTTCATGCTTTCTACGACAAGAAAATATTTTTTGTTTGGGAAAGAGCTAATGCTGGATTAGGATCTAGGACAGCAAGTTTAAATCACCACTCTGCTATGTATGCTCACTGGGTGACCTTGGGCCAGCTTAACGTATCCCACATTGCTGTGAGGATAAAATGGAGGAGGGGAGAATGCTGAGGGGACCCAAAATAGCAAAATAATAAAATCATAATGTCTTGAGAAATCCTTGATATTGTATTTTTCATTATCCAAATTTCTGATCCTTCAGACACACTATACAGCCTTGGCAATATAGTACTATCTAAAACTGCACATGTGGTAAGCTTCCCTTAAGGCAAATGCCTTATGATCCCTTAATAAACGCTTACACTCACTGCTCATAAACAAGAACATACAATCATGAAAACAATTTATTAAAAAATTTAACCAAATTTCCTGTCATGCTTTAAACCAATCACTCAATTACCAATCAAAATGAATATTACATCATTTCCAATTCAGGCTACATTTTCAGGATATTTAATTAAGGTTATGTTTTCTGTTGACTAAGCAACAGAGACACACAATTTGTTCTTTGGCAAATCATCTCAACCACATTCCTGACTTAAGCAACATACAAACATTGTTTACAAAACTGCTATCAGAACTAAACATCATCTATTAAAATTCAATTAAAAATCTACATTTAAAGACTAGAATGATGAATGAAATGACAAATTGCACCAATTAATCTACAGCTGATTTCAGATTTGGATGACAATAGAAAAAGGAAATGTTCCAGTACTTAAAATCTTCACATGGGACAGAAAGGTTTTGCTACAACTGATAGTCAAAAATGCCAGTATAGTTTGCAATTTGGGTGTGTGTGCTCATTTAGAATCTCAAAAAGACACATTCACGTGAGTTTTATTAACACTGAAAAAAAATCTTGCACATATTTAGATTACTGTTTCACTTTGTTGTTGTTTTTGCTGCCAAGTTGCAGCCAACTTAT
>NW_015160209.1:0-17157 GCF_001447785.1 Gekko japonicus
CTGCAGCATTCTGGGGCAGATCTCCTCACGGCCTTGATAGACTTCCTGTCCTCTCTAGGGAGCTGCCCTCTGACTACTGGTTGGAGACAGGAGGGGGGGGAATGAGGAGGAGACTGGGCCAAGGCCTACCTCAGGTTTGATAGTCCCCTCCTATCTGGCCCACACCAACTTAAACATAGGTATAAAATGGCGTTTCTCCACATATCAAAACAACGGAAAATGGCTTTTTTCACTTTCATTGTTGGTTTGATTAATAAGGAAATTAATATCTTCTGCTCCAAAGAAATTCATTTTTTGGGGGGGTGTCTTCTTTTCTTACTTATTGGTTTCTGCACTTCCTTTAATTGAGTAATCATTTCAGATGCAAGAATATGACTATAGATAAGACAATGGCATTGCAGTAAGGTGGAATGGATTTCACAGAATGTTGGGTGGGTCCTCTGATACAAAAAAGACAATCTCAGTCAAGAGTTTTAGAAACAAAAAATTAAAAATATGTATCAGACCAATAACCAATACTCCTCTCCACTCCTGGCGTTTAGCCTCCTATGAAGGTTATTTCCGAAATTGTGGAACCTGTGTGGACCTGCCCAAGTGGGGAGGGTTGCAGCGACAAGGAGGAAGCAAAACTCTCTACTGATGAAGAAGGGTGATTTCACCCCTTCCCTCTCATCACTTCAGCCCCCTGACTTGCACATCCATGCAGATCTTGCATCTCCAGAAATAATCTTTCCAAGACCTGAAATGAACTGCAGCATTGTAGAGGAATATGGGGGAAATCCATGCACCTTCCATTGACAGATGGTTGGATACAAGGCACAATAACTGGGGTGCCCCACAAGGGTGTTCTTTAATGGGGGGGGGGGCTCACAGTTTACTTGTCAACCTCCAACCTCCTTTGTCTGTGTATAACAGGCACCCAGCTGCTCAAAGGAGCTCACCTTCTCACCAGCCCAGATAGTCTTTTTAATATGCCATGCAGGTGCAGGTGCTAAACCATTCCCTCCTATTGCACCCTAGTGAAACAGTATTAACTCCCTTGTAACTACCCCCCCATAATCATTGGGGGGGCATGTGTGACAGCTGCAAGGAAGCTCATACTGGCTTTCCCCCCAAGCCTGGGTGTTCCTAGACTTCAAATACCTGTTAACACTGGTCCTTTAAAGACTCCCTTTCTTCTGGAGGAACCCACTTGGCATCTAGGAAGCTGCAACTCGTTGGATGCTGTCACATGGGCCATTTAAGCCGGTATAGATGCCGGTTGGAAACGGAGTACTTATGCACGATCACACAGGCAACATCTGCCTCCTGTCCCGAGCCGTCGCTAACCGTCGCAAACAGTCTTTAAACCAGTGTAGTTTGCTACTAGGTCCCCAAGTGGTGTTTTCCTGAGGACTCCGGTTCCAGCTGTATTTTCCCCGTTTGATTGCTCTCCACTGGTGTAGAGCCACTTCCACTGGGAAGCCACTTCCACTGGGTAGCCCGAGTCTTCTGCTTTTCACCCAACATTTTTTTTTTAACCTTCGCGATATGTGCTTGGGCTTAGTCTTCAGACGAGCCCGGGACCTCACAGAGGCCCTTTTCGCTGTAAAAGTTTAAAGAGTAGTGTTCCTTCAGGGCATGCTTTTTGGGACAGGGTGTTCTGCGCCTGCGCGAAGATCTCAGTTCTGTGGATGGCTGCCTATGCGCATGTGCAAAATGTAAAATAATAATTTTTTAAACCGACGACGCGCGCCGCTGCGCGCCTAGTGTGGACGCCCGGGAGCGATGTGTTGCGCGGTGAGGAAGGTAAGTGAGACCACGCTTGCCCTGGATCAAATTAGTCCACTTGGAACCGGAACAGTTTAAACCACTCCCGGCAGGCCATCTGACCATACCTGTTGTGTCTCTTCCCTTGCTGGCTCTTGCCCATCTTCTTTTGGGAACTTTTTGGCACACACCCATGTTTACACTTATTTATTTACTATACTCATTGGTCACCTTTCTCACTGAGACTCAAAGCGGATTATAAAGTTAGAAAAACAGTGGAATAAAGAAACAGTATAAGGTATACTATAAACAATGCAGCAACTGGATCACAAAAATTCAAAAATAAGGAAGTACAACTTTATCTAAACATTTATATGCCACCTTTTCTTGTGCTCAAGGTAGCTTGCACAGTTATGACATTCCAATTTAAAATCAACAGCATAAAAAACAGTCATGCCTCCCCCCCAGATGCTGTAGTGTATACGTCATTAAAAACCCTGGCAAATAAAATGGACTTGCAGTGCCTCCTGATGATTTCTAATGATGATGCTCTGTTCACCTCCTCAAGGAGTCCTTTCCACAGAGTGGGGGCTACAATGGAAAATAAGTTAATACGTATAATACAGAGTGCAATAACCTACAGTCCTGTTCCCTTCCCTTGTTATGTCATCACATCTGTACATATCAATATACAGCACAATAAATACTGTCAGAGGTAATTTCGGGGGGGGATCGCAGTTCCCCTGGGTGAGGTATGGGGGGCGGGGCACATGACGAAGCCCCGCCCCCTGCTTCCGGCCGTCCCGCTTCCAGCCCTCATTCAGCCAGGAGGAGGCAGGAGAAGAGGGAGGGTAAGTTGCTTCCTCCCCACCTCTCCCCACCCCTGCCTGCCTGGGGCCAGGGAGGGCCTTCGCGGGGCTTCCTTGCACTCCCGCTGGCCTTGCAGGTCCACCACCGGGCCCCTCATGGGGCTCGGCAGTGGAGCTGCAAGGCCGGCGGCAGCAGCTGGGACCGTTGCGGATGGTGTGTGTGGCCTTATGACACACTTCCGGTGATGCCAGGGGGTGTGGCATATGCTAATGAGTTATGCTAATGAGTTCCTCTAGCTCTTTTTCTACGAAATGACCCCTGAATACTGTACATTTTAGTTTAAAATGTTTCCAGTCCCCCACCCCTTCCCGGGGTGCAATTCAGAGTACTGGTATTAACATATAAAGTTCCTAAACCACCAGAGATGGCACCATCAACTCTCTCTCATTTAATCCACCAATTAAAGGACTTCTGGAACAAGAATGTCTTTAGAAATCTCCTGAAGACCTGCAAAGATGATGCCATTTTCACCTCTAGAGGGATGGTGTTCCACATTCTGTGAGTAACAGGAGAAAAGGCCCTCTAATGAGTTTCTGACAATCTCACTTCCAACAAGGGAAGTTCATGCAGAAAAGCCCCCACCAATGATCTTAGCTATAGCCAGGTTTGTTATTTGTGGTTGTGATTCTGTGTACATTTAGAATGGAGTTTTCGGCCTCCCGGCAAAGCCGATGAGGTCCAGAGGCTGTTTTGCCGCTCTGGAGGAGCCGGGGCAGCAACAGCAGTCATGACGATGAGCAACGTCATGACGTGGGCAGGGTGGGCGGAGCCGGCTCGGCTAAACTGCTGGGCTCCGCTCCCACCCTGTCAGTTGGGAATCACGCTCGCCCACCCTCCCACCCTGTTCTTAATGCAGGCTTTTGTTGGTCGCCTACTGGGGCCAGGTAGGAATTTTTCACTTTTACCCGGAATTGGCATATTGGGTGGAGGTGTTTTCGCCTACCTTGCAATGAAAGCAGCAGACTGAAGTGATGGATGTGGTGGTCAGTGGTTAAGTAGGTTGGTCACTTGACAGGTTGGTGCGGGCAAGAAACCAGAACCAGTGAGCACCTGACAGCCTTTTCCCCATTAGGGAACAGGGGGTCATCAGGAACTGCCTTCGGATTTTCAGGTCCAGGGTGGGGAATGGTGATCACTTCCTCTGGGAACCTCTTAGGGTATGCTCCTCCCTGCAAGTTGTCACGCTTCAGGGGTAGGCGCTCCTAGGTGGCGACCAGTTTGCTGGGCTGCTGGTTGCGAGCCAGACCGATGGCTCAAGACTGGAGCTGGGTGACCCGCCCGAGAAAAGGGCAAGGAGGTTGGTCAGGGGAATGACACCTGCCTTGCCTGTTCCGTGCCCGCTTAGCTGGTCCCTTGCCGCAATGTTGTGTTAAATAGTTAATAAAGTGGCCCTTGTTTACTTCCAAACTGTTGTGTGTCCATTATTCCGACTGGGGGGGGGGCAAAGAACTTTGGAATTTCTGTGGAATTCAAACATAGAAATAGAGAACAGGTGATCTGCCAAGTTCTGTCTGATGTCATAATAACTGCATGTACTGATCTAACAGTATGTAGATACATTTTAAAATATATGTATGTATATATATACCTAAACCAACACAGCTATGTATCCTTTTTTTCTTGGATTTTTATCTATTACCACTATGTATCTAAGGCTGTACCATAGACTCAGCCTAATGTACTGTGTTTTTGAAGATATCTGCATCTGTTTAACTTATGATGTGGAGCAATACTAGAGTCAGTGTTATCTCAACAGGGGTGAAGCACGCTGGGAGAAGTTCCTGTTCTCTTTGTGAAGTATGATGGCATAGAGAGCTCAGTGGAACACTGCTTGATAACTTTATATACTATATATATACTTCTTGATAACTCTTATGATGTTCAGTTTTCAAGGTAAATGAGGCTTGGCATAGCCAAAATCTTCCCTGTAGAAATGGTAAAGGAAATAGCAGGGCATGTCTAGTAGAAGAGTTAAGGAGAAACGTTAAAAGAAGTATATCCCATACCCAGATAGGGGGACACATCCATGTACTTACAACTTAAAATGGTTCAAATACGATTGCTTCACCAAATTTTCTACATTTCAATATATGGCTGGTGTATATGCAATACATTTTTTGGAATGCAACACCTCACAAGAACTTTTGTTTTATACAAAGAAATAGTGTATGTTCATACTGGCACAGACCCAGGTATAGTCATACTGCGAAAGTATTGGGTATAAATATAAGTAGCATATAGCTTGATTAAGAATCAAGGCAAGGCAGATGGGAACATGTATCCACAGCATAAACACTTGGATGCAAATCAGAGTCTGCATACAGTCTATAGTTGTACTTCAGACATTAACGAATTATTATAAGGAAGTAGCTCCATATTTAGGATATGTATAGCTAACTTTTGCTAATAGTTAATGTGTAAAACTGACTAAGAAATAATAAACAGTTGAACAGGAAAAAAAATTAAAAGTAGTGAGGGAACTGTATTTCCTGATTAAAGCCCTCTTGGAAGCACATTTGGGTTGTAGTAACTATAATTATAACAGTCTGTCTCCAGAATATCAGATAATAGCCTGCATCAACTTATGTACATAAATGGCTTCACATAACTGGTTTTTGGAGACAGAGCACTGTGTTTGTACAGCATTTCCTAGCAAAGTTGCAATGCCACAACTGAATTGGTTGTATCTGTATGCTGGGTAAGTGGGTAGGGTTGTGTTAGTGGTGGAATAGTCCTGGTAGGATTGGCTCTAGCCTCTGAGACATAAACTATAGTTCATGACCCTCAAAAGTAATCATCTTTGTGCATTAACTCTTAACTAAATAATGAATTAAAATTACAATATGGTGACTACAAGTTAAAACAGATATTCTTTAGTGGAATTTCCAAGAGAAAGAATTTATTGCACTGAATGCAACATATTCTAATGGTGGTCATTGAGACTATCTGTGGAAGCCTGTGCAGTATGGGAAATCATCCCCAACCAAGTAATCTAATGCATTGAAAAATCTTGTGATACATGAGTATGTAATGCAAGTATAATATTATTGAAAATGTTTGGGTGGACTGACTTCTGACTTCTATGTCCCTCAAGACCGAAAAATAGACTTTGTGACATACCAGATCTCCTTTCTTGTTCCTTGAGTCTAAAACTAATATCTGATCTAAAAAACATGGAATTTATCAGTAATTGATTGGATGACTGATCTTTCAACGAATATATTGACCTACAGGTTGGTTGAGACTTTGTTAAGGTGTCCCATTCCTAACATTTTGCTTTCACAGGCTCTGTTAGTGAGGTGAGATGAAGTAAGAGGACAGATGAGCAGCGCAGCGCAGAGGTCATGTTAAAACTCTGCTGACACTGGCCAATTGCAGCATAGATCATTAGGACTATGTCACAGTAGGGGGCAGTTCAGGATACCGCCTCTTTTCTCATATATAGTTTCTCAGCTACATAGAGGGCATTCCTAGTCAATCTTAGGATGCAATCTTAGTATTTTCAGTTGCTACCAATCAGCTGCGGAATTAATCAAAATCAACATGTAAGTACTTTTTGGAAGTGCTATAAGATCAGAGGCAGTTTCAATGGGTATCCCACCTTCTAACAATAGAAATGCTAATTAATAATAATGCTTCTACTTTGTAAGTCACTTTGAGACAAAAAAAGATATATATAGTTCAGTTGGTCTGTCCCTAGATGTTTTGAAATCCAAGTAATATAGCCTTTGAGGTTAATATTTTCACTGGGTTTATTCTGTTGATTTTAGATAGATTACCTGCAAGTCTCCAGAATGCGTTCCTAGAATTTTAAATACATACACAAATGCCTGATTGTGAGGAGAAGCATGCATATGTTTGTTTCTCAGTGACAATCATATCAATAACATAACATCTGAAATTGTGGATGGTACTTTACAGAGTACAAGAAGGCAGGTCACTGCTTATATACAGAGTACAAGTCAGGTCCCTGCTTAAATTCTAAAATTTAACATAAGGGAGACAATAATGAGGAATGAGGTAAATGGAGCTAGGAATATGCATCCCAGTTACACGTATAGGTGTAGCTTCTGTAGGGTAGGAGGACTAAGGAACTGGGCCAAAGGCATCACTGGAAAAGTGGCCTTTGCAGAGGGATTTGCGATGATATCAGGCCAGTTCCGATCACCACAATGTGAACAGGCTGGCAGTCTGGTCTTTGTTATGCTAGAGCCGGTTCTTTCCAGATATTCCTCCCCCCCCCCCCTCCTTCCCCTCGCTGAAGACCGTTTCATTTTTCAGGTGCGTTTTACGGAAAACCCAGTGTTGTTCCCTTTACCCGGGCCCAACCGCTTTCCAAATCTGTTCAGACTGGCTTTTTACCATCTGATGCTTTTTTACCGTCTTCCGCGAGCACCACTAACGTTTTATTATGTTTTCCGAGGCGACCCGAGGGCTACCCTAACCTGACTGGAGAGGGCTGTTGCCGTTTGACCACTGGTGCTTCTACCAAAACCGCCTAAGGCCTGTTTACTCAGTAGTCAGTCTCACTAACCCGTGTGGGGGTTGGTTATGCCTAGGCAAGCGTGCACACGGGCTTGCCAACTTTTTATCATCACATCATCGTCTGTGGAGGAACCCCACTTGAGCGGCTTGGAGCATCCGGGCTTAGTGAGAACGAGGAGCTCCGTGGTGGCCGTGTGATGGAATGCTGTTGGTCGGTTGGGAGTAGTTTATTATTCCTTCGGGCAACCCCCCCCCCCCCCCTTCTGCTCCCCAGCCGGCAGCCGCTTCCTTTCTGTCTGCAGAGCGGCTGGAAAGACAGGAGCAGGTGGAAACCCAAAGCAGCCGCTGGGCTGTGCGATTAGCGCCGCTTCCCCTCACAAAGGAGAGAGCGAGAGAGGAGTGCGCCTGCGCGTCACGCTCAGTCCCCTGGATCCGGGGATCCCGTGTGGAGTGTCAGGCCGGGTGAGGAAGGCAGAATCCGAGGGGAGAGACAGACACTCGGGATCAGTCACTCGTTTACCTCCGCCGGGGAGCCAGCCAGCCAGCCAGCCAGAACGGGTGCTGCTGCCGCCGCCGCCCTCCTTCCAGCGAGCAAAGTGAGTACTAGGCTGTGCCTTCATCAGCCCGGGAAGGTGCCGCTGAGTGGGATCCCGTGCGGTTCTGCCTTCCCTCCCCCTCGCCCTCGCCCTCGCCCAGGTTCCCTTTGACTTCCAGACCAGCCTTCCCCGCCTAAAAGTTCTGGCATCGGCGTGGCACGAGGCAAGTCCCCCCCGCGCCTTTGAAGGCGACAAAAAAGCGAAGCGGGGGGCCGTTTCTCATGGCTCAGCATGAAGCGAACAGCTTCTTGTGTGGGGATCGGTGACTGCGACTCACGCAGAGAGGCGGAATTGAGAGGAGTCCTCTGGATGTTCTCTCTAGCTACAGTTCTTAGAAGGCTTTCCTGCCGGCGAATTCGGTGGGGCTTACCTCGTGGTAAAGATGCTTAGGGATTCTCCTGGACCCATTAGATGCCTGGGAATCAGAGGTGTCCACGCAGGCTGATGTGTGCAAGCTTTTCAGCAACCAGCTACTAAGATGCTTTTAGCTCTTCGGGGAGGCACTGCTCATGCTGAGTATGGGAAACTTATTATGCAGGCTGCTGCGCGCTACTGGCAGCTGTCTAGTTAATCTGATTCCCCCCTGCCTTTTTTCTCTCTCCCCTTCAGTGTGTGGTGATGCCTTTATCAGTTTGCACAAAGAACAGGCAGACACTCACCAAGCCAAATGCTCCCAAAGAAATGCTCAGTCTAGTTACTCCTCCATATGGAGAAGCAGACGGGCATTCTTCTCTGGCTAAACACAGGGATGAATGCAGATAGCAGTTGTCTCTGTGTGCCCCAAATGTGGCTGCCCTGTGTAAACATGAATGAATGTATATTTGCTTGTTGCTGGTTGTATATACCAAATGCACCTAAGTAATGCTGTTGTGTCTTCGGTGGGGCTGTCTTGTCAGTTGCCGTTTGACCATCAAGATGTGTGTTGTGAGACTCTTTGTTTCCTATTTGTTTCTTATCTTTGAGGGGGGCGCTTCCCATGAAACTCTACTCTTTGTTATCAGGGAAGCAAACTGCATGGGGTCCAGACTGTCTGCAATATCCTTGCTATTTGTAGATGAATATTTATGCCTACTTATTATTAACCGTGAAAATAAAAGAGTTGGCATGTTGACCTTTTACTGTGGTATTGGGAGGAGTTGTAATGTCTGCATATAGGACTTATGCATTATGCACGTGCTCTTTTTATGCATTCTTGTCTGTACAAAGGAAAATTGGAAACGGGGCGGGGGGAGCATGGTGGCTGAGAAAGACCCGGTCTTATCTTTGGATATCTTGTTTCTGTTTATAAGGAGAAATTAAATTTTTGGAAGTGCTATGATTATTTCCTTTGTCTTAAAATAAATGCCACATCTGACAGGTTAGGGTTAAGATCATTAAGATTACTTCTGCCTTGGGATGCACAGAAGGGGGAGGGGGGAGGCTTGTGGGTTCCAAGCATTCTGCTTTCATTGTTCAAGGCAGAGAGCCTTATAATAGAGTGCCAGCCTTCTTTTCTAGCCCCAGTCAGCAGCAGCAGCAGCTGGGTGGAGCAGGACAAAAACAGTATGCTGACCTTCTTTGCTTGATCTCTCTCTCCCCCCCCCTGCATTACAGATTGGTAGCTTTGCCATCAGGAGGCTTTAAACCAGAGGCTGGAGGACGTTCTCTCCCTGTCAGCAGCGGGGCTGCCAGTGATGCAGGTGGTGAAGGACTCTCCCCCAAAGTGCCTGGGCTTCAATATGAGCTCTGGCACTTCTCCATAGCTGACTAATCCACGTGGGAATGTTTCTCTAAAGGGGGAGAAGCCCAGCGCACCCAGCGCAGTCTGTTTATAAACTCTGCCCTTGGATGAGTGGACAAGTCCCTGAGCGGCACTAAGAGGGATGGAGCTGCCAAAGAAGCTGCTGGACATGTGCTTGGAAGCACTGATGTGACACTCTTGGGATTGTAGGCTCCTTGTTCCAGAGAGGCTGCGACTAGCTCTGAAAACCACAAGGAATGCTGGCACGCTGTTGGGATGGAAAGGCAGCATTGGCGGTAGCTTTCAGCATGGCCATGTATCTGATTAGGAACTGGTAGTTCAGCCCAAATCGGGCTTGCTTTCAGTATGTTTCTGACAGGAATAACAAAGCACCAGCGTCCCTGTTCTCTTGAGAGATGTAAACCAGAAAAACAAGATGAGAGTTTAAGGTCTAAGAGTCTGCCAGTCCTGAATGGATCTTCTTTCCGGATTAACATCACACAAAGTGCTCTCTTTACAACCAAGGAGACTTTCTTACAGAGTTTTCAGGGGTGCCCTGATCAGAAAGGTTGCCTTGACCCCGACTATGCTGTTCCCAGGCCTCCGATGTCTTGTACAGCTTCTAGCTTTTCGAGAATTGGAAATTTAACTGAAAGAACAGATGGCAATAACTGTGCTAGCAGCAGCCGAGGGGTTTCCCCGGCTTCCACACTCCTAGTGATCCCTGGCAGAAAATTTATCAGCAAAGTATTGATAGACTCCCGGTTCTTCTTGGTTTGCATGTGCTTCCTGACGTTTATTCAGTCCCTAATGGTGTCTGGCTATCTGAGCAGTGTCATCACCACCATTGAGAGGAGGTACAGTCTGAAAAGCTCGGAGTCTGGGCTGCTGGTCAGCTGCTTTGATATTGGCAGCCTGATGGTAGTGGTGTTCATCAGTTACTTTGGGGGGCGAGGGCGAAGGCCTCTATGGCTTGCCGTAGGCGGATTCTTTATTGCTCTTGGGGCTGCCATGTTTTCTTTACCTCATTTCATCTCTCCACCATATCAGATCCAGGAACTGAACTCTTCTGTCTCTAATGATGGCTTGTGCATTACTGGCAATACAACAGGCAAAGGCCAAGTGGAGTCACCAGCCTGTGCCGAGGATTCTGGGGGGAAAGACCACTCACTCTATGTAGCTTTATTTATTTGTGCCCAAATTCTCATTGGCATGGGCTCCACACCCATCTATACCTTGGGACCAACCTACTTGGATGACAATGTCAAGAAAGAAAACTCTTCACTCTACTTAGGTAAGGTGGCTGTGTGTAAAAATCTCTGTATACAAATTTGGAAGGGACCATGACCCTTTTAAACATGTTTGGCAGCTGTTACTAAATCCATTGAACATTTTGAATGAAATATTGGTACAAGCTATCTATCTAAAGTTAAGCTCTTTCAAACAGGTTTGAAAGTGTTTAACTTTCCTATTGAAATGAATGGAACTTAAAATACTTTGGTTTAGTTGGATGGTATCACAGTGTATATGTCTTTAACAACTCAGCAACCATATTTTGAAAATTAATGTTCTTGACTGTCTTGAGGCTGAAAACTTCAGTCTCTTTAATCACCTGGCCTCAAGACAGTAAAGAATGCTATTAATTTGGCCATCACACTTTAATGATGTGTGAGCAGGACTGATCCAGGGTACTGGATGATAATGTTAGTGAAGTCTCTTGTGCATGCTAATTGCCCTGAGAAAGCGTGGTGCCTCATGGCAATTGCTCCAGAGAGCTGGAAAAAACTCTGACATTTTATTGCATGCATAGAACTAATTGTAGATATTGTGTGCATACAATAAAATGTCACAGTCTCTACCCTGCAGCTATCAGACTGATAGTTACTAGAACAGAGTTTGACCAAAAGTACGCCCTTGACCAGGGCTATTTTTGGGCAGGAACAGAGTTCCGGCTGGCTCCTGAGTTGGCCACACCCAGCAGGAACTCATTAGCATAATAGGCCACACCCAACAGCAGAAACTCATTAGAATTGGCTACATTAGGGGTGTGTGGCCTAACATGCAAAGGAGTTCCTGCTACAAAAAAAGCCCTGGGTTTTGACAACAAGGTAAACAGAATAAGAGGCAAAAGGTGGGTGTGGCTGGATGACCACACTTCTGGTAACATTGGGGGTGTGGCCTAATATGCTAATGGACTGTGCTGTCAAGGGTGTGACCTAATATGCTAATGAGTTCCTGATGGGCTTTTTCTACCAAAAAAGCCTGGCCTTGACTGTTCCAGCATAGACTGATGTACTTCCTAGTTGGTATTTAACAACATTTGTGTGTTATAGACTACTTTTTGTTCAACCTCAAACTTTGCTGACATGGTCTGAAAGTTGGAATTCTTTTCCCAGACTGAAAAGTGAAATTGGAGATCTTGCAGTTCAGATGTTGCTATTCAAAATTTTGGATGTTTGTATCTTATTTCTATTCTTTTTCTTGGTATTTTTGTGTGCGTGTGTGTGCACCTGGAAGTCATGTTGACCTCTGGTGACTGACCCTATTGGGGCCCTGGAGGATATTCAGAGAGGTGGCTGAATAAAGCCTGCCTCTGTCCCCCCAAGTGTCCCCACAGTTGACCCTGCTTAGCTTCCAAGATGAGGCTTGCCTGGGCTATCCAGGTCAGGGCTGTGTCTTATTTCTTATCATCTGAGAACCTGAGTGAAAAGTGTTTCCTTCTGTTTTGTTTTGGCTGTGTTTTATCTGATATAACTGCATTAAATGTGAACAGTGGATGTGGAGAAGTGCCCTTTACTTTGGAGCCACATCCCGATATGTCAAGGTTTGGTGCTTGCAAACCCTGCACAGTAGGTTTTAAAAGCCCCCCCCCCCCTCAGAAGATAGGCAGGAAGGGGGAAGTTGATTGTTCCCAAGTATCACCCATCCTGTCAACTGCTCTGATGAATATCCAGCCATCAAAGCTCTATAAACACAAGTGGATTTCCGAGAGGAAGACAATGAAATGGCCAGCTTGTGCCTAGGCTGGAATCTGACTTAGTTGACAGAGATTTTGGATATGGGAGGCTATATTGTGTCTTCCTGGAGACCTCAGAACAGGAAGATTAGACCCACAGAGGTGTAAGCAAACAGAGAAGTTAAATTCCTTTGGCATGGAAGGAACAGGGCGCACTTGGGCTGATTCCAACTGGTGATAGTTTGCAGGAAGGCGCTCTCATACTGGGTTCCATCTTGGATGGGAGCCATTGCCATATGGTGGAGACAAAGGGCAGGCAGCCCAGGTAAGACTCAAAGGTAATGGGAAGCCATGAAAACTTTGAAGTTTAAAGAGCCCGCCTTAGAACAAGACCATTTAAGGCATGTGTAGGGCAAAGGAGAGAAGACTGTGTGTTTGTCTCTTTTCTTTGTATTCCTTTCTTGCTCTGTTTCTCTGCATAGGCCCCGGTCACACGGGAGGCTTTGATCCGCAAGAGGGACGGATCGGGGGTGCATCAAGCAGGCGCGATCACAACGCAACATCTGGGAAGCGGCACGCACCCGTCCCTGATCCGTCTCTTCCAGCTAAAGATGCAGATTAGAAAAAAAACCTACGAAACACCAGTACTTAACTTACCGAAAAATCCGCTGCAGGGGCAAATGTGTGATCGCCGGCGCGCCCGTCTCTCCCGCAGCATGTGAGGTCTTGCTGAACTGCGCATGCACACACATGCGCAGCGGGCTCGCCTCACTCTGTGGTCCGTGGCTGATTGTGCCGGGAAGGAACTGCGCAGTGGCTGGGGGGATCTGTGTGATCCCGCCGCCGCGCTTCTCCTTTGGTGTGGCTCAAAAAAGCTGCACTTTGGCCGCGCCTATTTCCCCCAGGGTGACCGGGGCCATAGTATATGCAGAGACTCCCCCCCAATAAATCTTTTTCTGTTTTAAATGCTAGTAGTTCATCTCCTTACCGCGTAGTCCTCCACCATCTGAACACACTATCCAAAATGGGCACCAGAGGAAGGGAGGCTGTTGGTTGCAAGATTGCTATTTCCCTGGGAGTGCTCAAGTTCAGTAAGTTGTTCTAGCGGTAACCAGTCATTGGGTAGCTGGAGATGTGGGCGCTAAGTGGAACCTTTAAATGGCAGTGTGGAATGGAAGCGAGAAGTTCTGGTCTTCATGGTGGGAATTTCTGAAATTGACCAGCTGGTGGCAGAATGAGAAATGTGAGAAAAATCCTCTGAGATTTGGGCAGACTCTGGAGAGTGATGTTTCACCAGGTGGAGACTCAGGACAACCTCTGAGTGCAGTGGGTATACAGTTTTTATTGGTGTGAAATTATCTGCAGTGGCGTGAAACATTTGGTTACTGAAACTGCTATGGTACTTTTATATGGATATACAATATGTGTGTCTAGGGTTCTAAGAACTGTATCATTCTTGTAGTGGATCAATCAGTTCTGCTTAGTTAATAGTAAATTAATTTACTATAAGCTGATGCTTCCAGGAAGCCTCAGTAGAATTCACCATTCTTGGTTCATAAAATCAGTTCAAAAGTATGGGCTGCGGGTTCATCGTTTTTGTTTTCAGCAAGCTTTTTTCTTTTTGTAAAGAATTTTTTTTGTGAAAAACATTTGGAAGCAGAGCACTTTAATATAGTAGCAAAATTGAACATACATTTCTAACCTTAATGTTGCTTTAAAATGGAAGCTTTTGTTGCTTTAAAAAGAGCAGGAGTTCTTGAGGACAGTGCAGATACATAATATAATAATTGCTTTGTGACCTCCATACCATAGGGAAAATGAGAAAGAGACTTTGAATACAATATTTTCAGACCTTTGTTATATCAAGATCTGTAGAAAGGGAATGGAAGGTCACTGTGATAACTTCTTGTACATAGGTAAGTAACAGTAAATTGGAGTAAAATGGCATCTTTTCCTTTATCCTCCCTCTCCAAGGCAGCACTTATCTTATTCCTCTGTGATATTATCTTTGTTAGTTTATTCTAAGGGGACTGGCAACTTTACCCTTAAAATGCATATAATGATGGTGCAGCCCTAGGAAACATTAATATGTACTCACCAGTATGGAAGATCAAAAGGAACAAGAATTCTTCAGGGTGAAAAGTTTGTGGATATATCTGTTCACTTTGGTTTTTTTAAAAAATATATTTTTGTGTGTGCATTTGTGTGCTTACCTGGAAGTCACGGTTGACTTGTGGTGACCCCTACTGGGGGCTTGGATGTTTTTCAGAGAGGTGGCTTGATTAGCTTCTGTCTGCATCTCACCTCTGGTATTTCTTGGAGGTTGCCCTTCCAAGTACTTGCCAGAGCCAGCCCTGCTTAGCTTCCAAGATCTGATGAGATCATGCTTGCCTAGGCTGTCCAGGTCAGGGGCGTTCACTTTGGGTTTTTTTTTGAAGAAAACTGTGAAGTAGCATACCTTCTTTTTGTTTGTACACGTTCAATCTGTATAACTACCCATTTAGGAGTATGTAATTCCTATTGATTTTTGGCAACTAAATGGGTAATGGTGTGACATTGCAGACTCTAAGAAAATTGCTAAATTGTAATGAAAAATCAATGATTATCTGTAAGTAGTAATATTGTGGCTTAAGTTAAGATAATTTTGCTTAAAACTGATACTCTAAAGAAAAACAGAATTAAAGTTGATAAATTTCAGGAGTGCTGATCATTTTAATCACTCATGGAAACTACCGTGTCTTTAGGCAAATGCTCTGCATTCTGTGGTTATGCTCATTTTTTACCTATGTGTGCCTGAGAGCTAATGTGGAATTGCTACAGAGCACATATGGAGGGGGGGGGGAAGCTTTGTCGTTGATGGTGGCAGGGAGCAAGCCCCGACCTCTGCCTTTGCTAACAAATGGCACTATAAAGAAATGATAAAATGCACTATCATCTCTATAGTGAAGAGAGCCAAGGTGGCGTAGTGGTGAGAGGGTCAAACTAGGATCTGGGAGATGCAAGTTTGAATCCCCATTCTGCCATGGAAGCCCACTGGGAGACCTTGGGCCAATCACAACTCTCAGCCTAACCTGCTTCACAGAGGGTGTTGTGAAGACGAAATGGGGGAAAGGAGGATGATGTAAGCTGCTTTGGGTACCTTTTGGGGAGAGGCAGTATATAAAGTAAGTAAAGTAAGTATAGCAACATTCTTGGCTTCCTAGAATATTTGACCACTGTCAGTAATAAGATGTCTTTTGGTAAGTTGGTGAATAATATTGACCAGTAGATTGACTGGTGTATTAACCTTCATTTGACCATAAGTCCTGAAAGCTAGCCTTACAGGTACTCTGAAATTGACTTATGTTTGGACTTTCAGATTTCTGTGGGTAAAGTCAAGTTTAATAACGGGGATGGGGGTGGCCATTCAGGTCACTGAGATCTTCCTGTGTGCCTCTGCTAGTATGAGCTTGGAACATGTGTGATGATATTAAGAGAGCATCCTAAGTTGATCTTGATCACACTGAGACACATAGGAGGCAGTGTGTAATGCATCTTGGAGTGAAGGTACAAACAGACAAGACACTGAAGTTGTGGAACTGGATCACTAGGTTTCTTTTGTTTTCATTGAAAGTGCACATGTGTGTCACATGCATGTGCACCAACCCCCTCCACCCAGTTTTTCTCTCAGGGTAATAGCCTTCCCTCTAGCTGCTGTCAGCTCCAGGAGGAAAAAAATAGTTGCCTGTATTTTCCCCCCATTGGAGCTAATTACAATTTGGGAGGCGCTATTTTTCTCATGCGGAGAAAGGGTTAGCACTCCCTGTCAACTTAGACAACCCCTGTGCACCTGGATTTGGAAATGAATAACCTCTCCAGAATCTTATCTAGTTGTTTTCTTAGGGCCCCACTAGGTGTGACTTGACAGTGTCCTTGTGGCCTCCATGAGGATCCCTCTGCTATTTTAAAATCATTTTTAAAAATGCCATGAAGATCTAGTCTTGATCAGGCCGGTAGCATGGTGCTCTTGTTGTCTCCCCTCATTCCTTATCAGATGCCAAAACATTTGCACCCCTCCCCTCTCCTCATGGCTATTTCGACACAAAAAAATTCCCTGGCGGGGCATGTGGAAGATAATTGATTATTTTAAGGTTTATTTTGGAGGTGGGGGGAGGAACAAGATCTCCATAATTGTAGAAGAGGCCTATCGGTTCCGAGCCCTTTAGCTTTTAGGAAAGCTTGTAACACAGGTCTTTGGGTAGTGATGCAGGGCATTAGTATTCTGCAGACCTGTAGCTACAGAGCTGCATTTTGGGCCGCCACTGCCATAATTAAAAGCCACGCCCCACAAATAGGCATGCCAGAAACCTTATTTTTGAGGAGAGACCCCTGCTGCCAGCTGTGGCCAGGGTGAGAGCGCTGTGACTTGCCCCCAGGCTTCCTTTTCCCTTCCACTGTGGAACGGGGGGGGCATTTTGGGACCCAGGAAAAGATGCCTTTTAAGTTGCCTTCCACAGGGCAAGAAAGCTTAGAAGGGCACTCAAGAGCAATGCTCCCTTTAAGCTGTGGAGTCTTGTGAGCAAAAATTCTACTTTGTGAGCTACTGGCATTAAAGTTGTGAGCAAGTGATTTGTCTACTGCAGGTTTGCTCTGGAGCCATCCTTCCTGAGCTAAGACAAAAACGTGTGAGCTGGAAGCTAAAAAACTGAGCTATCTCACACTAACTCAGCTTAGAGGGAACATTGCTCAAGAGTGGCACCTTCAATACATCTCCAACAATCCCCATTTTCTGCTAGCCCATT
>NW_015160209.1:17215-17863 GCF_001447785.1 Gekko japonicus
AATGAACTTTCCCCTTAAAAATTTAAATCCCCCCCCCCCCCGAACAAAAAAATCTGGGCTACCGGCCTGGTATTATGAGATAGTGATTATTTATGATTTGTGATTGCAGACTGGTCAGCCCTGTAGCCAGGTATTTTTTCAAGGGGAGGGTCTGGGTGCTAATTAGATTAAAATTAAACAGAGACAGAAACAAAAATTGAAATTACCAGTCCATACATATAGGTAGAGGGTGACCAGTAAATTATCATGCAGCATAATGAAGATGTTTAACAGATCCAAGGATCAAGCAGTGATAATAAGCTTAGTTTATATGGTTACCATTTGTTTGGATTCAATTCTAGGGGGGAATGTTCACTGCCCCCCCTCCCCCCCAATATGTATGGCCTGGTAATTTCCATTTTTGTTTTTGTCTCTGTCTTGATTCTAATTGGCCCTTCCTGGTAACTACCCCCCTTCATATACGTAATGGTTGAGGAAATTCTGATTCACTGCATTGGAAGAAGTGTGCTTGCACATGAAAGCTTATACATTGAATAAAACTTTGTGGGTCTTAAAGGTACCACTGAACTCAAACTTTGTTCTGCTGCTTCAGACCAGCATGGCTACTCACCTGACTTAATCTACTTGAGAGTTGTGTGAGTCTTCAGG
>NW_015160209.1:17900-31845 GCF_001447785.1 Gekko japonicus
TCTTTCTACTCTGGTTGTAGTCTTTCAAGGCTGCCTTTTTCAACTTTTTAAGTACACTGTTCTTTAAGGTCATGATATGAAAGCCAGGAGTGATGATCCCCCTCAAGTTCTGATGATGGACAGATAGTTTCCATATCTGAAAGAAGCCTCGCTCTGACAGATTGATTTCAGCGGGCCTGGCTGTCCAAAGCTGCTCAGGCAGATGGAACGTGAGAATAAGCCTTGCTGTAAATGGATTAGTCAAGTGAGCAGAGGGCAGCCAAGAGCACCTGATAAAGGCCATTTATCACATGGCTCTGCCATTCAGTCACATGGATGTTGTCGTCACTTACATGACATGCTGCCTTAGGTTTTCAGTCACATCGAGATTGTTTCTCTCCAAACCTTTGCAATATATACATGAAGAGAACCAGTTTGTGGGATTGAAACAATCTAATTCAAGATGCAAGCACAGAAACATCCCGAAGAAAATCACATGAGTATTGCCAAAGTGTAAAAAGCAGGCAGCTGGAAAGGAAGGGTAGGACCTAAAAAAATAAAGTTCAGGTTTCGGAATACAAGGGTGGTAAAATGAGAAGGAGATGCATTTTATAACACATTCCTAGTGATGATCACCTTATTTTATAAACAAGTTCGCAGAACATAACAGTATTGTGTTGTGTCATTTTGTCTGTGGTGTGCAACTGCTTTTCTCTGAGAACAAATATGCGTCTTTGATATGTAGCAATGAAAAAGTTTTATGGCTCCGTAGAACTCTGTCTCCAAAAGTGCTTTTCAGATCTGTCCAAATTTTATGAAGTCTAGAGATCACTATTTCTGATTTTACAAAATTCACCTTATATAGCTGTGGAAGCTATTTTATTTATTTTCCAAGTTTAATCCAGCTCAGGGCTTGAGTGGCAACGGCATATATCCTCTTAAATGTAGGCATGCAAGCTCAGGCTGGACAGCTGTTTTGACATTCCTGGCTGGATGTCCTGCTCTCAGAAAATGCGTTTGATGCTTATACATAATCTCCTGGCTGCTGGTACCCCAGTCCATCTGTCAGGATGGCACTGTACCAGTTTACAAGGTAGAGTGTCATTCTTCCCCCCCCCCCAGAATGAGTTATCAAGTAATTATATAATTACCAGGACAAGTCTGCTTTATGAGCATTTCCTTATTTATTTATTACGAGGGAGACCTGAGAGAAGTCACAAGGGAGAGGTAATCCAATTCTTCCCACTCTTCCTTTTGTCCACTGTTGCCATTGTCTTCATTTTCCTTGCCTTCATACTCTTGAACTATCCTCCTCCTTGTCCTCCTTGTCCTGGCAGTTTGCACCAAAACTCCACGTGGATGCCTTGGCATGCATTGTGGCTGCTATGGTAACCCACAGTGTTGGCCCATTTTTAACCAGGATTTTCTTGGTGTCTGCACATGCAGAAATGTTGCAACTAAGATTTTGGGGCTCTCTTACTTCCCTGTAATTTTATTTATTTATTTATTTGTTTGTTGGCAATTTTAAATGGTAGTTGTGGCTAGCCTTTGCTATTTGCACAGGAACCATCCACTAGATCAGGCATGTCCAACTTCGAACAGGTAATGATCTATTTTTTTCCGGCCAAAAGTGCCGGTGATCTACCACCATGAAAATAAAGTTTCAAATTAGTTTCAAATTAGATTTTAACCCACTAAAGTTGGGTTCCGCCCCCCCCCCCATTTATAATGCACCTGGTAATTTACTGTCATTTACTGGTAAGCAATGGTAATAAATGTCATTACAGTCATTTACTGGTAAGCAAAATAAGCAAAAACAAAACAGAGAGACAAAGATCCAGAAAGAACTGCGAACATTTTTTTAAAAATTGAGTTATAACTTTCTTTAACTGTCTCAATAACTTCCATTAACTTCGGGAAATTTGTCTCTAGGCACTAGCTTCCAAAACGATTCTTGCTCAGCACGGGTCTTGAGAAAAATGTCATTTTAAAGGGTTAATATTTCGTTTTCAAGAGATGCCTTGTTCAACCCAAGTGGGGCTGGTGATCTACCTCTGCCCCTCTGCGATCTACTGGTAGATCGCGATCTACCTGTTGGACATACCTGCACTAGATATTAAACACAGAAGTGGTAGTAGATAAGTGGCACTCTCCAATTCAGGCACTAACTAGACCCCAGGCCTGTTTAACTCCAGCAAGATTGTTTGATCCCGTGCCTTCAGGCCATGTCCTGGAGACCTGGGCTTCTCCTTCTCTGCCTTTCCCCTGCAGTGGGTTTTCTTGCAGATGGCAATGCAACATGAATGCATCAAGCCTCTTCGTGCTTGGTATAAAACAGATATATGAAAAAATGTAAATAGTAGTAAATCTGAGAGAAGGAGATATTGTGGACTTTCTTGATATGTGAGGAAGGCAGCCATGATGGGTCACTCAATTTCTGGAGCTAGGATGTATGAGACTTGTCTACTGTCAGCCTAAATGACCTGCAGGGGTACAAATTGTGTGTTCTTGACTACCGTATTTTCCTGCGTATAAGACTACTTTTTAACCCAGGGAAATCTTCTCAGAAGTGGGGGGTCGTCTTATACGCCGGTACGCCAGAAGCATCAGCACAGCTCTATATTTTAACTGGAAAACTCTATATTTTAACTGGAAAAGTTGGGGGTCGTCTTATACGCCCAGTCGTCTTATACGCCGGAAAATACGGTACATGTCCATTACTTGGGATCCAGAGAATTGTCTGAAGGCACAGAATGCTGTTCTACTGCTGGAGCAAGGCAAATCCGGCTCTGTAAGTTGTCTAGATGGGGGATAGCTAGGAGTCATATATAATCTGAACTGAGCTCTTTGAAACAAGAGTTGGACATGCTTCATAAAGGGAAAATATGAGTGATTTCTCAGTGCTGCAATACTTGCTTTGTATACTTACAGCCCAAATCTGAGTGCTGCTGTGGTGGTGATGGCCAGCCACCACCATAACAATGGCAACGCTGGCTGGATCCCTGTGGCCAGTCTTCAGGTGGAAAAAAAACAGGTGCCCCTCTGTTAAGCACAAGCCAAATAGAGAGTACTTGGGATTCCATAGCAACACCCACCAATTAGGCAGCAGCACCCTATGCCATTCTTCTGAGTGGTAAACACAGGCCAGTCACTGCCTGCCGATGCAAGAAATGCTTCCTCAATGCCACCCCCCCACGGATCACCAGATGACAGCAAGGAATGATCCAGTGGCAGTGCAGCCACAATAGAGCCATGTGGCCTGAGTGTCCCCCCCATAGCCCCCAAAGGAAGGGTGCCCATGGAGCAGACAGGATTCCCACCTGTCCCCCTGACAAGGGCCTGACTGGCAGCAAAAGGTGCTGCCTACATGCAACCATCCCTGGTCCACATACCCTTCCCCCCAAAAAGAAAAAGAAAAAATGACAGAGGTCAGTTTTGAAGCTACAGCCCCCATGCATTAGACCAGCAGCCTAACCACTGGGCCAAGAAGGCAGATTCCAAAGAGGTATGCCATTAGGCATTAGGCAGTCCACAGCAGCCCTGATATCACTACCAGCAGTATGGGGCCAAGAAGAGAATAGTTGAAAGACAGCTATGGATAGGTGGGATGGCACTAGGATAGCATGGCTAGGGCTTCTGGTTTGATCCCCACATGAGGAGAGGCTAGAGGCAGGCAAAAGTGTTGTGGCTGACCTTTTGCCTCCACAAACATCAAAAGGAGAAATAGGATGGCTCAACTGATGGGCTGTTCTGTATATCTGTCACTTTGGATGAGGCACCCTTTCACGATTCCTCTGTGTCACACTCTTGTATCCCATCCACCTTGGGTCACCCATGCACACACACTGCCAACAGGCATCGCTTACCAGATGCCAGCAGTGCTGTGGGGGAGGATGAGACCCAGAGATACCCCTCTTGCTATAGCAGACACATTTCTCCTTGGACCACGTGAGTGGGACTGTGTGAGTGGGAAGGGGTTGACTACAGAGACCTGAATTTGATACCTTCCCAAGCTGTGAGCCTTGTCTTCTAGGGGGAGGTGCGAACCCATTCAAAACTGGTTGAATTCTCAGTCCCTGTTTAGCTATAACATTAAACAAATAAAGTAGGGATATCTTGGTCTCCCCACCCAATCTGCTCCAGAATTTATCTGGAGGTAACCTAGCGTTTAACTCCACCTTGTGAACATAATGGACCTTAGTTTCTTTACTGGCATACCCCATGGCTTGGAGAATCTAAGCCCCCAATTTAGATCCATTTCAGATACAGACTGCGTGCCACCTGGGGTTTAGTATGAAATGGATCCATACTTGGGATCCATTTGATTTACTTACCGAAGTGTGCCAGCACAGTTAACTGGAAACTCTTCTCTGTGACTAACCATCCTTGGTCATGCTAGAATGTGACAAAGTTTGGAACAGACCCTTATATAGAGAAATACTGCTTCACCCTGCTTGAAAGCGATGGTGCAGAGTGAGATTGTGCTGAAAGGTAATCTGGATGGTGATCCAGAAAAGGTCAAATATAAGGGACATATATAAATATAAGTACAGAAGTGGAATATCTCTTCTGCAGGGGAAAACATTTGTCAGATTTCAGGTAACTGGCTATTTATTGGCAAATCTGAAAAATTATATTACCGTCTCAGTGGCCAACTTTGTGTTAGTTTCAGCTGAACACCACCAAAGTGTTTGGGATGCTTGTGATATTGTAGAGGTAATGTGGCTGGTGCTTATTCATTTTCCTGCTGATGTTTCAGTAGCCTTTCACAATTTGGGGCCTACTTTTAACTACCAAGCAGTAGCATAGGATCCACAGAGCTGCAAGCACATGACAGGAAGTAATATGATATCAGAGTCCTGTGACAGGAAAAGGGGGAGCCAGAGTTATGATATTACCGGTGACAAGGCCTGGACCATGCATAGTGGCCTAAGAGAGCTAGGGCAGGAAGTGCCCTAGTGTAAGGTAGTGTATTGTAGTGATGAGGGAAAAGGAATCCTCTCTATCACAGAGTGACCTCCCCTCACCCTCCTGTTCCTTCATTTAGTGTGTATGTAAAGAGGGACAGAATGCTTTTGGTGTTCTCTGTACAAGCATGCTAGCAAGTTTTTGGTGTCCAGAACTTTTTATCAGGTGGAATGTTCAGTACAAACAAATGGAGAAGAACTCAAAAGTTTGCATTCTGATTTGTGATGTTTTGGTTGGTCTTAACAAGAGTTATTGCATGCCTTCTTTTTTAATTAACTGAAGAGGCAGTTATAGTTTGTGATAAATTATAAAAGCTGTAAATACTTAGACTGTGATGGACAGTTAGATCAACTTGATTTAGCACAGCAGTCTAGCAATGGAAGCTTGACAGTGTCCCTCTGGGAACTATGTTGTCCAAGGGGAATGTAGATAATAACATGATCTTGAAATCTGCAATATGTTACTATAGATGCATCTCTCTTTAGTTCTCATAAAAAGATCTGGCAGTTATGCAATAGGAATGCTTGATGTGCAAGAAAAGCTAATGATGTCAGTGGAACAGTAATTGGGTAAAGTCTGAAGCAAAAGATCTTTACAGATTAGTGTAAAGAATATTATACCTCATTGTACCACAAAAGTAGGATGATTAAAACCCGGAAACAGATGGGAAGAATGGCATACAATAAGGTAAATATGATGTACTATGTTCTGTCTGTTTTTTTCTTCCCCACTCTCTAATAGGTTTCTTTTATGTCATGAGGGACCCTGTCTTAAGAAAACACAGTTAATATGGAAAATGTGTCAGGGCCACTGCTGGTGTTTACTTCAGAGAAAGCTGCATGCACTGATGTTTCCAAATGGGTATAAATGCAGTGTGAGTTAAAAATAAATACATTCTTTTTTAAAAAAGCTTATTTTCATTTATTTTCAATAACAAACAAAAATACAAACATACATAAAACATAGATATGGAGGTACATTATGGATAAATTATATTTCAAGTACCTTTTCCATACCTATTTCAATTTAGGACCTTAAAAATTATTATAGTCTTTTTTGCAAACTATTTGTACAGGTATAATTGCTGTTCTAGGGATCTGCTTCAGGCATCAACAGTGAGAGATTAGAATGTTTTTTGGGGGGCTTCTAACTGGCTCTGTCAGTAAAAGGGTGGGGGAAGGGCCCTTTCCAGGCCTCTTTTGGCCTTTCAGCGAGGGAGAGAGGGAGGGAGCCTTGGGGCCAGGCCTCACAAGAGTTGCCAGTGCCAGGCTGGGGGATTTCTAGAGATTTTGTAGTGGACTCTAAGGAGGGCTGGGTTTGGGAAGGGAGAGGCCTCAGCTGGGTATAATGCCACAGAGTCCACCCTCCAAAGCAGCAATTTTCTGCAGGGAGACAGACCTCTGCTGTTATCTAGAGTCCAGTTGTAATTCTGGGGGGTCTCCAGGTCCCACTTGGAGGCTGGCAACCCTAGGCCTGGCAGTAGTCTAGGGTTGTCAGGTCCCCCCTGATTTGCATGACTCACCTAGCTTCTGCTGCTTGCTACCGTTCATCAGCAGCCACCCTATGAAAGCCAGTGAGGTGCAGCAGTTGGAGCTTCAAAGTAGGGTCTGCAAGACCCAGGTTCAGATCCCCATCTTGCAGTGGAAGCTGACTGCGTGATTTTGGACCAGTCACATATTTCAGCCTAACCAACCAACAACAGGGTTGTTGTGCAGATAAAAAGGAGGAGGGAATAATGAAAGCTGCTTTGGTCCCCACTGTGGAGAAAGACTGTAATTTTCCTAGGTAGAGGCTGGGGGGTGGAGATGGAAAGCAGAAGACAGAGAGGCAGATAAAGGCACGTTGGCTGTTGGGTGGGAAGGAAATAGGGTTGCCAACTCCAGGTTGGGAAATTCCTGGACATTTGAGGGGTGGAGCCTGGAGAGGGTGGGATTTGAGGAGGGGAGGAACTTTGGATTGGTGTAATGTCATAGACTCAACCCTCCAGACATTTCCTCCACAAGAACCACCATTGCCAGCCTCCGGGTGAGGACTGGAGATTACCCAGAATTACAACTGTTGTCCAGGCGACAGAGATCAGTTCCCCTGGATAAAATGGCTGTTTTGGAGGGTTGTGTCTATGGTACCCTGCTGAGGCTGCTTGCCAGGCAGGAGGCTGGGAGAATGATGGGGGCAGAAAGAAAGAATGATGGGGTGGGGGCAGAACGAGAGAAAGAGTGATGAAGTGGGGAGGCAGAAAAACAAAGAGAAAGATGACAGGTCAGAAAGAGAGAGGAAGTCACATGCATGGAGGGGAAATAGTGTGAGAGAGGTAGGGGGTGAGGAGAGGAAGCAAAGGTGTGACGAATGAGATAACCATCCCGCAAGTTTCTTTTCCTTCTTTTTTTTAAGCCCCCGGAGGGGATTTTTTATTGATTTTTTAACACTGCAAATAACTACAACAGAAAATGGGGGGGGGGGAATACTACATATACGGGAGAAAGTAAAGTACCCACTACTGACTAAAAACCCAAGAGAGGAGATCCTCCAACTAGTTTAGTTACATCTTCTCGTCTTTGATACTTTTATAAACTGAGTCAAAACATTTAAAAAACTTTTACCTTTAGAGTTTCATTTAACTGTCTACTACAGTACCCCCCAATCATCCCCCAGAACCAAAGTTCTCAAAGGCACAATTCAGAGTCCTTCAGCCTTTACTTCTTCTTTTCCCTTCTCTTCCGCAGTTTGTAGGGACTTTTTGGGACAGCTGCCCCCTGCTCAGACAAAGAGTCCTCACCAGACGAACCCGTTTCCAACTCACCACTCGTCCTCCTTTATCTTGAACGTTACACCTTCTGGAAATAACCATTTATATCCAATGGAGTTTATTTGGAGAAAGAGCACAAGTTCTTTGTATTTCTTTCTACGTTGCCTCACTTCAAATGGAATATCCTTTAGCGTTCTGATGACATTCTCCCCTGCTTTCAGGGGTGTTGCAGCGACCACTTTCAGGATTGCATCCCTGACGTGCCTCTTCGAGAATCTTACTACAATTTCCCCAGGCAGATTATTTTTCTTTATATATCCTGAATATGACCTATAGGCCACATCCATGTGGTTGAACAGCACTCCTACTTTCATTTCTGTCACTGGGGCTAACAGCTCAGTCATCAGTTCTTTAAGATTCTCTCCTCTATTCTCTGGCACACCCTGGAAGCGCGGGACCATGTTAGCCTTATCCATTTGGACTTGCAGCATTTGGTCTTCCAGAGAAATCTGTTTCTTGCAGCTTTTGCACTTTCTTCTTCATTTTCTGTGTAGTTACAGCCACTTCCTTCACTTTCTCAGCATCCTGCTTCATTATCTGAATCAAGTCAGTTATTTGCTTTTGTTGAGCCATAATATTTTGAGTTACCACCGACATCTGTTCTTTGAAGTTATTCAGCTGATCCAGTAGAGGGCGCATGTACTCACCTACAGCCTTTGTCATTTCGCTGATCGTTTCCGGTTTTGGACTCTCTGGTTTCGTTTTCAAAAGTCTGTCTCTGTCCCTCTTCCCCGCCATCTTTTTCGTTTGTTTACTTTCGTAAAAAATTTTAAAGTCTCTGAATGTGCGCTTGACTGCTTGTCTTCGCTTGGGTAAATAATTCTAGACAGTTTCTATCGCGTTTTCTTCCGCTCCCCCCCTCAATCGCTCAAAAGTTCATGCGCATGGGAGGCGTCCCTCCCCCGCTCGCTCCCCCCCCCGTTCGGTAGGGAAGGGTGGGGAGCTACTTTTCCTCTTTAAAAGCTACGAGATTGACTCACGTTCATAATCGGTCTTTCGACCTCACTTTCATTTCTGTTTATGCCGCATGATCTCCGTCGCTCGACCCGGTCAGCGTTGCTAAGCTCATTCGGTCTCTCGGCACGGAGAACCGTTGGAACACAGAGGTGCCTCAATTCTCGGGCATTCTGCCCTTGAAGAGGCAGCCTCTTGCAAGTTCCATGGCCAGGGTCCCTTCACCGGGACCCTGGGAGGGGTTGCGAGCCTGCGCATCCTCTTCTCCGGCCAGAGCGCAGCCTCACCCCCCGGGAGGTCCGGGAGGTGCGACTGCTAGCGCGCCGCCATAAACCGGAAGTCACCATCCCGCAAGTTTCTTGCGGGTCTCCACTTGTTTTAATATATTTTGCAATACTTCATGAATCCATGCCCAATATTTTTTTGCTCTCTCGCATAACCATCACATGTGATAGAAAGATCCTATTTTATTTTGACATTTCCAGCATTTATCTGAGCATTTTGGATCAAATTTGGCTAATTTCTCAGGAGTTATATACCATCTGAAAAATAAATACATTCTTAAATAAAATCCTAGTAAGTATTTCAGTAGGACTAGTTTTATTGTGTGTGGCATTAATCCTCACAAAAAGCAGATAAGCAGGCCTGTAGTGACCTGTTTTATGGGCCCTTTTCATCAAAATGTGGGGTATGCTTTTTTGGGTGTCTGTTTATGAGAGAAGATGATGTGTGCAGGGTAAAATTCTTATTTTGGAGGATCAGATAGCTGTCTGGATCAAGTAAGTTCCGAGAGACTCATCTTGGCTTATGCAGTGGAGCTATTGCGCACGTGTGTGCTGTTCTCTCTTGGCCCATATTAGAGAGTTATTGGTGTGACATTGAATGAAAATCCTGAGGAAACAATGAACTGTTGCCTATTCTGCAGCTGGGGACTGGCATCTTTTGTGGAGCTATGCCTAGTACATTGCAGTTCAAGACCATAAACAGTGTTTTGTGGCCCCAGCTGACACCTTGTGAAAGTTTTGATTCAGGAGTTTGCCAATACTGATGGGCAACTCAGACATCTGAAAGGAAAAAAGTATATTAGAAGCTTTTGGTCTATAGCTCCAGTTTCTCCAGAATAAATAACAAAATAGGAATGAAAGATAAAGAGTTGCTTCCAGATACCTGGCCTGATGACCAGCCATTCATTGAAGTGTATAGGCATTTCTGGTTACGAAGACTGTGAATCCTACTTCAAAATAAATGTTATCCTTTCCATATAAAGTTTTCACGTATTTGCATAGAGAAATGCAAAGTTTTGCCTTCTTCCTTTGTCTCTGGCATGCCAGCTGTCCATGTTCCAGGGTTCGTTGATCCCCCACCCCCCAATTGTGGAATAACATTAAAGTCTGCATTCTTTTATCTAGAGTGTATGCACCCTGTGATGTACTCCAGCTTGGTAAATCGTTGTTTGTATTAATTATGTATTGAAATTGTTTTGAAGAATCAGGCTGTGAACTGTTGTCAGCCTTTTAAAATTGAAAAAAATGTGTTAATTTCCCTAAAACAGAAGCCTTGCCTTTTAAGTTTTCAACTGTTCATTTAGTAGATGGTAGTCTGCTCTTCCATACTGATTTTCCTGTGCTTTCCATAACTTTTACATTAACTGGTTGTTGGACCTTAGCAAGACATTGACAGGGACCTAATTAAACCTCTTGTAGTAAAACCTGCCCTAACCTAGATAGCCCAGACCAGCATGAGTTCATCAGATCTTGGAAGCTAAGCAGGGTTGGCGCTGGTCAGTATTTGGATAGGAGATCACCAAGGAAATCCAGGGTTGCTACACAGAGGCAGGCAATGGTGAACCACCTCTGAATGTCTTTTGCCTTGAGAACTCTACTGGGCTCCATAAGTCAGCTGTGTCTTGACAGCATTAAAAAAAAAAAGTTAAACCCACTTTGGACCTGTTAATATTTAAAAGACACTGTGCATTTGAGCTTAAGAGCAAAAGGATGGTACCAACAAAAAGGAAAGGGCACAAAATAAGTTTATTTTGAATTGTGTGAGTTAGAGTTGCATTCTATTCTTAAAGTAATCTGAGTAAATGACTAGTCTACAAATAACAACCAAGCCAAGGTTTGATGAAGATTGCTTGACTGTTATACTCTTGGGAATGTTGTCCCATTTAATTGTGTTCTATGCACTGGCCCCGGTCACACGAAAGGTTTTGGCCCGGGAGAGGGACGGAACGGGGACGCAGCAAACGTGCACGATCCCACAGCAACATCTGGGAATCGTGCTGCTTGCATCCCCGATCCGCCCCTTCCACCCAAAACCCCACACCAAAACAGAACCACCTACCTTGGTGGTTCGTCCGAGAAGTGCGCCCCAAGCCTGGCCGTGGGATCGCCGGCGCGTCCTTGCGCCGGTACATCCCCAGCCCCTGGCCGAACTGCGCATGTGTGAGCATGCGCAGTTCGCCAGCCTTCCCTTCCCACCGTAGCTTTCTCCCCAGCATCTGATCGTGCCGGGGAGAAAAGGCCCTGCGTCTTATACACTGAAGCCACAGAGGACAGATCTATGAGGGAATACTAGCCATGGTGATTAAAGGGAACCTCCACATTCAGGGGCAGTAAATCTCTGAATACCAGTGCCAGAAGTCAACATCAGAGGAAGGCCTTGGCCTCTTTGCCCCATTGTTGGACCTCTGGAGGAATTGGTTGGCTGCTGTGTGAGACAGGATGCTGGATTAGATGAACTGCTGGTCTGATCCAGCAGGGCTCTTCTGACGTTCTTATACCTATAGATGGTTATGCTGGGAAGCTAAACTCAACATAACAAATTCAGCACTATGCATGAAAATCTCAAGAATGAAATGACCTTTTGGTTTCAGCACCACAATAACAAAAATGTGAACTTTCATTTGGTCTTTGATGTTGTTTAACATCTGCATGAAGCTCCTGAGAGAGCCTAAGTGAAGATTTGGCATTTAGTATAATGAATTGGTGATCTTTTGCTTTTCCTCAACCTGGCTAAGAATGGAATTGCTAAGGTCTGTAATTCACCAAGTAAAGGTTGATAAACTTGAGCTTAGTTAAGATGAAAGAGAATGTCGATGGTTGGTGGACCTGCTGAGTTGAGAGTAGGTGGATAACTTACTTTGGAAGAGGTCATATCCCCCCCCCCAAAAAAAAAGAGCAGGGTCACAGCTAACTGGGTGTCTCAGCATTGCTCCTTGATGCTCAGGTGGCAGCTTGTGGTAAGGAGTTCTTTCTATTTCTTCCTGTCTTTCTCCAAGAGAATTTGGCCTTTTTCATTTATGCAATTGTAATTTAATTTCCCCCCAACCATCTTACTCTTTGTGTGTTTATTTTATGTTTTGAGTCCAGTGGCACCTTTAAGACCAACTAAGTTTTATTCTGGACTTAACAGAGATATCTGTTTCTTATCTCGCTACACATGCTAATGTCATTTAGTTCTTGCATCTGTTTGTGAACCTTTATTATGCTGTATGCTAATCTGCTGCTCACCCGCTGCTACCTATATGTAATGGTTGATGACTCTGTTTCAATGTATCTGAAGAAGTGTACACGCCCATGAAATCATGTATATTTATGCCCAGAATAAAACTTTGTTGGCCTTAAAAGTGCCAGTGGATTCAAATTTTGTTGTGCTGCATCAGACCAACACAGCTACCCACCTGAATCTATTTTATGTTTTGTAAGGAAATTTGATAACACAAGCTTGGATCTAAACAACTTTTCCAGGAGCAGCTCTCCTTTTACCACCAAAAGAGGCTAAACTGGGGTAATGGGCCTGCATGGCCAAAGGCAAACGAAGCTGGCATAAGGTGAGGAGTTGGGTGAGCTGGAGTGAAAAAGCTGGCTAGGTCCAACCCACAGTTTGGAAGTGGGATATAAATTCAAATAGTGAAGCTAATATGTGGTTATATAGGTTTGCAAGAATCCCTCTATTTCAGATGTGTTGCTTCTTTGTTCACTGTTCTGAATGTTATATTGTCAGTGGAATTGTAGCCAACTATAATCCAAGTAACAAATAAAACCCTGAGCAGAACTTGCTGTAGAGGCTGGATAGCCATCAAGACAGTTTTACAATAGACAGCTTTAGTAGTTACTGAAGGTCGCTTATAGATACTAAAAAGGCTACATAAGGCATTTTAAAGTGTAAGAGTATTATTGTGGAAGCAAAATATCTGATCTTCTCTCAGAAATGCACAATAATATTCAGTGGTGTCTGTAGTAATCAAGTTCCATAAAAGAACATCATTTTAAGTCAGTATTTTGTCTTTACGAATTTCTTTGTTTAAGCAGATGGTGACCTTAATGAATCTGATTTAACAAACAGAATGTAATACTTTATGCATCTTTCTAGCTCAAAATATCTCAAAGGCATTTTGCAAAAGTAATGAGCAAAATATTGGCAATGCAGAGTTTTCAAATGCAGCAGACATAATTAGTTCAGCAGTATTTTACACAGGCTTGCATATTTGAGCCTGATTTCTGATGAGGTACTGTCAGTTTAGTGTTCTGTACATAAACGAATCCTGTCAGGATTGTAAGCAATTGAAGAAACTAAGATAAGCAATATATAAGATGTCTACATTTCAGCATCCACCTTCTTCAGTTAATGGAAATAATGATTAAATTTTAAGGCAGGAAAGCAAAGACAAACTGATTATACTGAGGACAGAGAAAGTCAGAGAGAATTCTCAAATGTTTGTATCTACTGTATGAACTGTGTATATTTCTTGAAGATTTATGGCTTTATTCAGGGCTCTAGTCGGGGGGGAGCTCTCAGGTACGGAGCTCCGGAAGAGAACCTCTAGGGGGCGGGGCGGTCACGTGGTGAAGCCCCGCCCCCTTCTTTACCCCGCCCCTGCTACGATCCTCATTCCGTTTGGGAATGAGGATGAAGCAGGAGGGTAAGTAGCCGGGCCTTCTGACACACTTCCGGTGATGTCAGGGGGTGTGGCCTTCTGTCACTTCCGGTGATGTCAGGGGGCGTGGCATATGCAAATAAGTTATGCTAATGAGTTATGCTAATGAGCTCCGGCAGCTCTTTTTCTACAACAAGACCCCTGGCTTTATTGCCTAAATTGAGCCTGAATAGTGTCTGCTTCCTCAGTCTGCGTATACCATGGTTTTCTTTCAAGGTCACTTCCACATCTGGCGTTTGGTGCTCCTATGGTGTTTATGGGTAGTGGTCCCCCCCCCCCCCCCCCCATTATGTTGCTTC
>NW_015160209.1:31870-42208 GCF_001447785.1 Gekko japonicus
GCATTCCTGTGAACTTCCCCAAACCTGCTTTACTATGATCTTTCTGGAAAGATCGCAGAACAGCTGAGCTGGCTGCCATGTGGATGGGAAAGTCTGGACCTTTTCTAATACTGTCCACAATGGCTACCCCCTCCATGCCACTGGAGAAGGGGTTCAGTTTTTAAGAAAGGTGGTGTTGACATATTGCTATAGAATTATAATGCTGTAGTGAGTTGCTGACTACTGAGTAAACCAGACAGCAAAATTATCTGGTGGTGTGTATAGAGGCTTGAATGGTTGCTAGACGGGACTTTTGCTGGATTCAATGAGAAGCATTCCTGATGGGAAGACAGGTTTTTTATCACAATCTACAGTATGCTGTTAAATAGGATTTTCATATGTTGCATCCAATCAAAATGCGAGCTTTTACTGGGCTCACCTTTGTTAATGTTGCTCTTGCCCTTGAGTTCTGTGATCTTATAAATATATGAACTAGAACTTGAATTGCTAATTGATTCCTATGTCTGTGTCTCATGGAGGTTCCAAACACCTGAGTAATACCAAGCCATAATAATTACAGTAATGTTGTTCTATAAAGAAACAGTAACATCTGTGGTACATGTTACTATATTAACTTTATAGTAAAGACAGAACCCTTTTCCAAGAAGCTTTATTATAAATTTTACCAGTTGACAAGGCAGCAGAGGACAGGTAAGGAAAAGATGATCAAAGGTAACAACCAAGCAATGGAATGAGGAAAAATAAGGTAGCAATTTTGCCAAATGCAGTTACAAAAAGAAGCTTTCTTTTGGTTAGGCAAGATTATCCATTACATTTTCTATATATACCTTTTACATTTTTATCTTGCTGTTTTTTCAGAGAGTTCAAGATGGCATACATTGTTCTGCTCTTCATCGTTTTATCCTAACAATCCCATAAGGTAGACTAGGCAAAGAGAATATGACAGGTCAAACAGCACCCAATGAATTTAATGGCAGATTTGAATTCTCCTCCTCCACAGTTCTAGTCTGGCATTCTGCCCACTACATAAGGCTCTCTGATTCTCACCTGGATTAATGACTAGGTCCTATATTGATCATAGTTTTTTCCCTCGCTTTGTTCAGCATCCTGGACAATATAATGTATTTTTAAGGTATTCCGTGGAAACAAATTTTCCTATTTATTTAGAAAATTTATATGCTGCCTCTATAGAGATCTGCTTGAGGAAGTTTGTAACATAAAAATAATAAAATCATAAAATCATAAGCACAACAGTTATAAAATTATATATGAAGGCAGTACAGCTCCTAGGTTGATATAGAGAAGCCGGTATTTAGATGTTAACAGATGTTGCTTCTGTGTAAAACTGTTTTGACAGCATTTGTTTGGGGGTCAGTTTATTGATGGCACTACAAGGATCTAGTTCAGAATTGTGGCACGGACAAGATAGTGCTGTCACTCACCTGAAAAATCATCATTCAGTTAAACTGTTTAAAGTAGATTTTCACTGACCGTATATAACTTCTGTCAGTGTCTCTCACAGCAGCAAACACCAGTGATCACATTTGTGATACTGTTAAAACCATGGTATTCAAAGCAGAATTTTATTTATCAAAAGCTTTCCATCCTATCAATATGATTCTGATTAGATGTTTGAAAATGAAGACTGCTTCCTCTTGTCTAGGGCCTACTAGCCAGGAAGCAAATAAAATTCTGTGACACATTTGAAATGGGGGAAAAAAGAGAAATTGGAGGGAAGGTGGCATATGGTACAGCCCAATCTCACCAGATCTCGGAAGCTATGCAGGGTAGGTGCTTGTAATGGACACCACAGAGGAAGGCCATGGCAAACCACCTCTGCTTCCCACTTGCCCTGAAAGCCCATCGCTGGGGTTGCCATAAGTTGGCTGTGACTTCATGGCACTTTACACACACACAAACTGATGAGGGAGGGTTATAGAGGGCTGCCAAGCTTTCAGCCAGATTTCTTTTTTACCTTTGTACCACTGAAAATAAGTCAGCAAAAATTAACTATTTCAGTATTTCCTCATGTGCTAATGTATCATCCATTTTCCATGGACAGTCAGCATATAACTCTGGACAAGATCTGGGAATCAAAAAGGAAAGAAAGGAGTGAATAAATTATGGGAAAAATTCATTATGATTAGGGAAGGAACAGTCCTGTGAACTGACACTTACATCTGAAGTAGACAGGATGCTAAGAATGTAAGAACCACCCTGCTGGGTCTCACCAGTGGTCCATCTAGTCCACTGTCCTGTTTCACACAGTGACTAGCCAATTGCCATGGAGGGCCAACAAACAACATATAGACGCCAAAGCCTTCCCCTGAAGGTATTTTGCAATGCCACAATGTCTTGTTAGCTAACCAATTAACCTAATAAGTTATGACTCAAACATGGACAGTAGACTTTGCAATTCCAGTTCCTGTACATTTAATTTCCACATGCCCAGCTGTTCACATTTTCGATAATTACAATTGTAGAGCTCAGCTGGCAGCTTCCCCTTCAGATGCCTCAGTGGTGCTGAAAGCCTTACTTTCAGATAATAGTCACTTTCAGCTCCTCAGTGCCAGCCTCTTTGTAGTTGTTGAACCTTCTTTTTTCTCTCTGTCATTCAGGTTCAGATGGCTACCATTTCCCACACAAAGGCAGAATGTCTTTAGGCATTCAGAATCTTCTCAGTTTTCAGATAGAGCTTCCTTCTCAGATTTCAGAAAGTCTTTCCAGATGAGTTTTAAACTGTTGCTTTTCACTCTTCCAGTTGACCTTTCCTCTTTTGTTTAGGGCAAACAGAAGTAACAATTTATTTATTTATTTATCGAATTTCTACCCCACTGTCCTAGCCAAGGCTGGCTCAGTCATACTTTTACCTTGAACTAGTATTCAGGGCCCAATTGAATCCAGATTGCTAAACAGTTGGGCAGAGCTATGGAAGACATTCCCCACATAGTTTACGTAATTTTCAGTTCTCTTTATCCCAGTGCACACAGCAGCCTCATGTGTTCACTGAATGTGTGGGGAGGAACAGCGGGAATGAGTGTTCTGTCCCTGCTCACTGTTTCCACGTGATCACCTGGTCATCTGTGAGGGTGACCACATAGAAGAATTGGCTGTGTGAACTCTTGAGTTACATTGGGATATAAAAATAATAAAGAGTAACCTAGCTAGCGTCTTCTGATTTAAACACCATGTTGGCTAAAACCCTATTGATCTCTAGAACAAAGAAACAGAAAGTTCCCCAAACTGCCTGCATGACCAAAAGCATGTAACAACCCCAATAAAACTGTTTAACCAATAGAGAAACTTAGATCCCCTTGTTTAGAATAATACCTCCTCTTTCTCTAGCAGGAAATTCTACACACTGGTCAGAGCTAACTAACTACTATTTGCAGGGCTATTTTTGGGCAGGAACGCACAGGAACGGAGTTCCGACTGGCCTCAGAGTTGGCCATGCTCACTACAGCTGAAACCTCTGTGTGCGTGGCTACAGAGGGAAGGCCTGGAGAGCGACCCCCCCCCCGTGACTCCAAGGTGGGTGGGCCAGGGGGGACCCTGGATGGATGGGAGAGGCATTTAAATGCCTTCCCCGTGCCTTCCCCAGCCTGTCCAAGGGTCAGCTTGCCTGGGCTTCCCGCAGCCACGGGGCGCCCGGGCAAGCCAAGAGAAGGCAGTTTAAACTGCCTCCCCTCCCCTCCAAGGGCCGGGGTGTGCAGGAAAGCCAAGGGAAGGCACGGTGTGACCTAATATGCTAATGAGCTGTGCTGTCAGGGGTGTGGCCTAATATGCTAATGAGTTCCTGCTGGCCTTTTTCTACAAAAAAGCCCTATTTGTAAACACCAAGCAACAAATTAATTCTTTCATGACACAAGTGGGGACATTTGTATATTCCAATACAAAATCAGTGTCACTGATTATGAGGAGGGAGAGTTTGCACAACTACTTCCTTCACATGGTCTCCCTTGCAGATGACCAGGCAATCATGTGAGGGAGTGGAGCCGCCATGCTCTCTCTCCTTACCTACATGCTCAGTCAATGCATGGAATTGTCATGTGCACCGAGGTACTGTTGGCAATCATATGGTGGTGGAACTGTTACCCAAAGAGGCAGTATTCTATTTAATTGGGGGGAATTAGCTTTAGACAAAGCGAGAGGGGATAACTGGGATTCTCCACCTATGTATATGTGGAGCTTTCCCTTAGAGAACTCTCAAAATAAACCAGTCAGATGTTCAACTGGAAAGGGTTTTATTGAAATAGGAATAAAAGGGCAAAACACGCACATACAAACACATGGAAAACACACAGGCTAGCTAAGCGGAAATCAGGGAGGAGATGGGAGAAAGCAGTTTCGGGGAAGGCTTACAATTACCAGTTTTGAAGAACGAGGTCCGCAGAGGCAGCAGGGAAATGACCAGCATTTCACAGAGTGAAGGATCCAAATGGATTTGGGGGTGTGAGGTATCATGCTGAGAATACACACACACACACACACAGGTGGCTAGGGACTCCAGATATAGGGCTAAATGCTCCCTGGGGCAAGCTGACATATCACCCCCCAAAACAATAACTTGATGGGTTTTTCAGAATTGGACAATGATTTGGGAGAAACATGATGGGTTTAACTGAGGTGAACTATAGGTGTTAATGGTGCTTGATGACCCTGTAAGTACTGGATGGGAAAAGCTACCAGGTTTTGTGAATAGTGTTAAGTGTTACTTAATTAGGGTAAATGGGTGAGGGGAAGTGAGGCTGGGTGTGCATGAGCTTAATCCAAGGTGAGGAGATATTTTCTTGGAAGATCCATAGTCCTAAATTATGCGTCTCTCTAGGGTGCGTAGAAGGTCATCAAGCTGGCCAGCCGCTCTGACTCACCCTTCTAAATAATATGTCCAGACTTGTCCCTGGCTGGCATCCATTTTGTGTCATTTTAGGCCAGGCAGTGTATTGCCTTAATGATATTTGAGATGATATTGTAGGAAGGGTGTTCATGATTTTCTAGCTATGAACTGCCCCTCAGCGAGAGGAGGGGTCCGACTGCTAACAGAACCACATGATACACTACCTCCATAAATGGTGTATTGTCACATATGCAGGCATGATCTTTTTACGGGCTATGTTATTCTCTAGTGAGAAGTGCGACTTCTAATTTTAAGTTCTTTTTTAGCCTGCTATTTGATGAATAATGTGTTCTCTTAATGACTATTATTGATTTATGAAGGAAAGCTCTAAAATCTATGGTGCAAGGCAGCTTAACCCATGCTGGGCTGAAAGGCACAGTTTGTGTAGGTTTGAAGGCGCCAGTGAAAAAAAGATGGACAGAAATCCATTCTTGAATGGAAGATTACAAGGATGTCATTGCTGCTTTGGGGGACTCCTTTGAGTCTAACTCTGCCTTACTGTATGTCTGCTTGGTTCCAGCAAGTGTATTTATAAACAGGTATTACAAAAATTCACAAGTCCTGCTCTCACGGGGAAACTGACCTGTTAAGAATGCCCTGTGACATTCCTCCTTACAAGGAAGTGGAAATGAAAGAAAGGATTTATAGGTGCTGCATGTTTGTCATATTTCTTTTTGATGAGGCATCTTCCATGCAAGAACGAGACAGAAATAGAATACAGCCTATTGATATTTCTGCAAATAATATAGGCAGAGGTAATTTTACTAGGTGTAAAAAAAGAAACCTGTTGAATCATAGATTCTATTTCACAGTGTAGCTTCTTGCTATATAAAACAAAATTAATTGCCAGTGTACATTTGGGACCCACTTAAGGTCTAAAGGATGAAGCCTGGAAATACTGTCTTTCCTATTCATTCCTTGTGTAAACTGCTGTTGTATTCTTCAACATTCCTCCAACACAAGAGCTCCCTCCACCATCAGCAGAAGGCTCCTTGTGTCAGAGGAAGACATTGGTGCCAATAGAACGAACAAGAGGAATCCAGTCTAGTGTGTTAACTGTATTGTAGTTTGATACATGTCATGTATTTGCTTCTGGATTGTGAATGAAATTTCTCCACCTTTCAAGCATATTGATTTGTCCAAGCTTTATTCCTCCTCTCCAATGATTTATAGGCTGAAAAGATGAAAACAAAAAAAATTATAATCATAATTTATCACAGTATGGGTTTCTTGGGGATTTGGGTGTACATAATATCTTGTTGACAAATATTAAACATAATTTATTGTTGACAAATATTAAAATGTAAGCAAATAAAAGATGTGTGTACATTAGACATTGGAGGTAATTAAATTCAGTTTTGAGCATAATCCATGGAAATCTCAGTATCTGTATGATATAATCTTCCTTCAGTAGTGAGTCTAGACTTCTTGCTACTGAAGGAGGATTATTCCATAGATAGATACTGAAAGTGCAAATTTAGGAGCATTCCCTTTCTTTTTTTAGAATGCTAGTATATTAAAGACCCTGCCACAAAATATTAAAACATGGCAATACAGCCTTTTCTTATGTCAGGTTAACAACCATAGTGAAATCATGGTGTTTGGGGTGAATCCTAGAGTGCCCTGCTTTGCAGTGATGTCATTTTGGGTACACAGCTGGAAGTGACATTTTGATGATGTGGGATGCCATTTTGCCCCTCCCATTTCCCCCCATTGCCCTATTAAGTGGTGGTGGGGGATGAAGATTGATGGTGGGAGGTTGCCCAGAGTGGGAAACCTGGCAAGCCTACTTTTATATCCTACAAGTAACAAATTGTTCAGGGTCTTGTCAGACCACCCGTAAACCTCTTGTCAGTTGCTGCTTGTCTCAAACACACAAAATGATTCCCTTCTGTTTATAAAGTAGAATGAACTGTAGAAGTACAACCTCAGGGCTGCCCTTCTACCTTCTTGGGAGCTTAATGGTTGCTACAGTTGTGCTTTGTTTTGGCATTATAATTACGTAAATTCCTCAGGAGAAAAATCATGACTGGCTAAATACTCTGGTTTTGATAAGGTCGATAATTTATTTACAAATCTTCCCTGGCATGCTGATCATATAGGCAGGCTGGTGCTAATGTAATTAAAATTGTATCTTATATTTATAGCAGTGGTTCTCAAACTTTTTGAAGGTGGAGCCACTTCTAAAGCTGTTTCCACATGGAGGGTGGGAAAAGGTGTCCCCCTGTAGAAGATGCAACAACTGGAGTGGAAGCAGGTTGCGCCACACTGAACCTTTTGCTGCTGTTGATGCCAACGATCGTGCAAGGTCACTCAGTAGCCTGGCAACCATCTTTTCCCCTCCCCCTCTTCCTTCCACTTTCTTGGATGAACTGCAGTGTAAAGCTACACTTTGGCTTGGCAGGGAAAGTGAAAAAGCCCTTTGAAGGCCCAAAAAGGGGGAAGAGGAAATGCTGACCTCAGGTCCAGCATTTTGAAAGCAAAGGTTAACTTTTCCCATCCCCATATTGGCTGCAGTTGGAGTATCCACTTGGCTACTTTGCCCACGGCCACATCGCAGTTCCTCCTTTGAGCTAGGTCATCCGACACTGTGACTGAGGACACCCCTTAAAAGTGGGACTTGTACTGCTGCTTATCTTTTTGTGCTTAGATCTGAAGAACTGTGGGATTGAAACCCTTTCATTCCCTAAGATTGTGATACTGAATGCGTTAGGGAGTGTTCCTGAATGCGGAAAGACATGTAGCAATAATTTATATTTTTGATTTTAAAAAAGGAATTTATATGGAAATGAAACTTTAAAAACATAAGAAGAGCCCTGCTGGATCAGACCAGTAGTCCATTTAGTCCAGCATCCTTCCTTATACTGTGGGCCAATCAGTTACTCTGGAGGGCCAACAAAAGGGCATAGAGGTCGAGGCCTTCTCCTGATGTTGCATCCTGGTACTGGTATTTGGAGGTTTGCTGCCTCTGAATGTGAAATTTCTCTTTAGTCACCATAGCTATCCTCCATGAATCTGTACAATCTGTTAAAGGCATTTATCCCTGTGGCCATCACTATATCATCTGGCAGTGAATTCCACATTTAATCTCCTTGAATTAAGAAATATACCTTGTCTATTCTGAATCTGCCGCCCATCAGCTTCATTTGGGTGCCCCTAAGTTCTAGTATTTTGGGAGAGGAAGAAAAAGTTATCTCTCTCCCCTCATCATAATTTTGTAAACCTCTGTTATGTCTTCCCTTAGTCATTTTAGTATGGAAGCCAAATGTTCAATGCAACCTTATCAATTGTGGAGATGTGCCAGTATAACTGCTCTGCCCACTTCTAATCACTGGGTTACCATTGCAGTATTTCTCATGATTGGGCTAAAAAGGATATTTTAAAAAGCTATAACTACAAGAAGATAGCTAGTATCTTTTATTTGGTCTGGGCACAAAAAGTAAAAGTGAATGGACCCACAGGCTTTACTTGATCATACTTATGTGATCTTGGATACCAGAATTAAGTGTTCAGCAAGTAAGTTGTGCAAATTAAGGTCCATGTGATTAATGTGATTTTTCTTTCTTTCTAGAGGCATAAACAACTTTGTTAAAAATGTACAATTGTAATTACTGGGGGGGGGGAATAGGATGTTAGCACAGTTAGGTGGATTGCTTTGTAAATTGCGAATCAAAGTAATTATTGCTTCAACAAATGCACCCTAGAGCTTCCTTGATGACTTTTAAATTATGAAAATACATAGCTTTAAATTTGTCCTGGCATTTGAGAATGTTTATAGAATACATGTGAGGAAACTAGCTAGGCTGAAGGCTTTCTGGTGGTTTTTTAATTGCTGCTTTAACATTCATTTTCATTCAGTAGTCTGAATAAAATATCTTTTGGTTGACTAGAAACACTGATGTGTATTACTACCTGTCTTTTCCAGGAGTCTACAAAGACTTCTGTAATAGTGCTTAATAAGAAAGCCAATGTGATGCACTTCTTTACTTCATTTATAGCCTCCCTTTCTCTCCAATAGGGACCCAAAATAGTTTACCTCAAGTGGTCAGAGAATGTGATTAGGCCTGAGAAATCCAGGTTTTACTCCCCTCTTCCTATGAAAATCACTGTATGGCCTTGGGCCAGTAAATAGCCCTGTCTACCACAGTCTTCCGATAGGTATATAAGAGACCTCCCAGTTGAAATTGATCGAAGTTATAGGAACAACCAGGGAGTCGTTTTGTATAATGCAATTAATACTGTATTGAAATTTTATACAAATATTTATAAAGTGTAAATCAACATTAAAAGTGCTTAGTTTATAAATTCATAGAAAAATCACCTATCAGTTTATACATCAAAATTCCAATATATCTAAGAGAATCACAATACATAAAGAGAATCACAATACATTTCACAATACATTAATGAAGCTTCCGTCTTGAGTCTTCGTTTCGATCCTAAACTTCCTCAGAAGTAAATTCTCTTATTCATCATGTTGCATTTACTGAGTGTCGTCTCTTTTATCTTCCAATGGTTTTCTCTTTGCTTTTCAAAGCTTATGTTCCAAATAGGAAACAAAAACCTTCATATTGGCCTCCAGTCCAGTCTGCTACACGCTATTGAATATTTGTATAAAATTTCAATATAGTATTAATTGCATTATACAAAACGTCTCCCTGGTTGTTCCTATAACTTTTACCACAGTCTTCCACCAGCAGAAAAAGACTTTACTTTTGTCTGGTGTTCCCTCAATGATCTCTCCTTCCTGCCTTAGGTTTTGATTGCTATATCTGTGTTGTATTTAATTTTGACTTTTATTGGTTTTATGATGTATCTCTAGAATGCTTTGTTTTCATTGTTAGCCACCTTAATGGCCCTGTCTCGGCAGAAATGCAGGATATAACTTTTGTAAACAATAATAAGTCGTAATAAATCTCTTGTCTTAACCTAATTGTGAGGATAAAATGGAGGAGCACCAGACCATGGATGCTTCCTTGAGCTCCTTGGAGAAAGGAGTAAATAAATAAATAAATGTTGTAACAGCACCCCCCCCCCCAAGGTAGACCTATTAGAGATCTTAGGCCAGATTGATAAATTTCATCACTCATGTTATTGGTTGCTTGCAGTATGGTTGTGTGTGTATGCTGCTTCATGGAGTAATAATCTACTAAGAGTAGGCACATTTGAATCAGGTCAAGTCAACATTCCTGAATGCCACACCAGTGCTTTCAAAGAGAGTAATTTTGTAGTCATACTAATTGTTTGCTGTATAGCTAGTCTGGCAACTAATGGATGAATCAGTTGGTCCATGTTGTGCCATAAAGAGCATAAAGGGATTTTTCATCACCTTCCCCTTCCCCCATAGCCTTCTTAGATGCTGCTGAGGGTTGCATGGCTCTCGACAGCATAATGACATGTAGCACGGAGTGTGTGGTGGGGTGTTGAAATGAAAACAGACA
>NW_015160209.1:42254-64932 GCF_001447785.1 Gekko japonicus
AAAACACTTTTTTACTGCCTTTCTACCCAGCTTAGGTTCCCCAGGGGAGCAAACAAGATGAAAACTTTAAAACAAGCTTTTGCAATACCTAATATAAAAATAAGTAAGAACAACAATTGAAACAAACCACAACACACAATTAAAAAAAACACCTCAGGATAGAAATGAATCAGATAAGTATGTTGTTGAAAGCTTTCACGGCCAGAGTTCATTAGTTGTTGTAGCTTTCTGGACTGTATGGCTGTGGTCATACAATATGGACCATGGCCATACAGCCCGGAAAATCTACAACAACTAAAGAAACAGATAAGTCTTCATGCACTGGAGGAAGACATTGGTAGAGGGGAATAGATGACTCTCCCTGGGAAGGGAATTCCATAAATTTGGTGCCATGACTGAGAAGGTCTTCTCGGATCACCGTCCTTCTAGCCTGAAACAGTGAGAGCACACAAAGAAGTGTTCCTGAAGATGATTGCAGTGGTTTGATAGGTTCATATGGGAGTTGGTGGTCCTTAAGATAAGTTGGTTCCAAGCTGTATAGGGCTTTAAAGTTCAGTCCTAGCAGCTAGAATTGGTCCTGGAAGCTAATTGGGAGTCAGTAAAAATGGAGCAAGAATAGAATTATATGGTTCCTACAATCCACTTCAGTCCGTATTCTGGACTAGCTGTAGCTTCCGAACACTCTTCAAGGGCATCCCCATGTTATCAAGGCATATTCCACAGTGGAAAGATCAGTTTTGCCCAAGAAAAGCCACAACTGGCTCACCAGCTGAAGCAAAGTGTGGGGAAGGGATTGGCATCAGAGCAGTGCCACAACACCATTTCCTGTGTAAATCCTAAAGTGACACCATGGTGTCTCTTTGATGCAGTGATGTCACTTCTGGGTTTGTGCCAGGCATGATGTTGTGGTGTCAGTGTGATGCTGCTCCCAGACCCTTTTGCTGGTTGTCAGCAGTTGGCTGGCAACCCTAGGCAGGACATTCATTTTACCTTCTTCAGAATCAATTAAATACATATTTAAAGGACAGTTGCTTTACTGTGTGCCAGTTTGCAGCCAAAAAGCTGTTACCTGCTAATTGTGCTTCTACGTAGCATAGCTTTCCTGGCATCAACTAGACCAGAGCCTGTGCCTCTTCTGTTGTGGCTCTTGCTGTATGGAATGGGTTCCCTGAGGGTGGTGAGCAGTGTTCCCTCTAACCTGTGCACCCTGCTCAGCAGCAATCCAGAGCCTCACAGGGTCTTGCACTGCCCATTTTAAGATTACAGCAGTTATATTCTGCTCAGGATGAGAACTGCTCCATTCAGTAGGGGAAAAAATTAGAGGAAAATTGGTGGTGAAGAGGATGCTGTCTCTAGAAATTGTTGGCAGGCATCAGAAGGCCATTCTGTTTGCCAGTGCTTATCATGGGGTATGGACTGCAGATACCTTTAAGGGATTGAAGCAGGTTATTTGTGGTTGTGTTTTATTCTGCATGTTTTTGTTTTGTGATTTGTAAGCCACTTCGAGCCATGAGGAAAAAAGGGATATACATTCAGTTTTCAACAGTGACCATCTATATACTTTTGGAAGAGCAAATTCAGGGCATTTGTGATGGTGATGATCTTCTTTTGTTTGTCTCCAGAATCTGGTCTTTTAGAAATACAGCGCTGAATGTGGAAATTTGATTAAATGATCACACACAGCAAATGGGCACAAATAATCCTGTTCTGCAAGACTTTGTCTAATTTTTGTTTGTTGGCTACCACCACATCTTGTAGCAGTAAATTTCATAAGTCATTTAAATGTTACATGAAGTAATGCTTCCTCCCCCACAAGCCTACTATCAATGGCCTTTGGGTAGCCCTAAGTTCTCTGTCTCCATCCTCTTCACACTGTTGGTGATGTTTCATTGTCTTCACATTGTCTTACGTTGAATGCTGTAGTCATATTCTGAAAGGTACTCTGCTGTCCTGTGCGTGAAACACATTATTGCCCACTCCCTCCACACAGTAGTTTGTCTAATCTTTGGAGTAATGGAACAGTAATTTGAGTAAAGTCTGTGCAGATTCCTTAAATGACCCAGGAAAATTAATTTTGGCTAGCTAACATAGATTGAATTGGAAAATAGATTGCTCCTCCTTTTAAAAGCAGTCTCTTCCTTTGGAAGGACTTTCATTTATACTAATGTAAGTCTGAAGCTTCCAAAATAGGACTGCTACCAGAAGAAAGGAAATATGATTAATTTATTACCAAGAGATTGGCATTGATTTAAGAGGTTTAAAGATAACCTGTGAGTATCATAATTGCCAAGAATACATTTAAGTGGGTAGGATGTTCTGAAATTTTCTTCATTTACCCGGTGGCCTTCTACCACCAATGATGCTTGGCATACTTAAATCGTTATTCCCCAGTAAGTGAAACTAGTGATGCTATGACGTTATCAGTGGTGAGATTCTTAAGAACGTACAGGCATGGTAGAAGGTGTCCCACTGTTGGAGAGGGAGGGCTGTGTACCAGTTACCTACCTGGAAACCAGGAGCAGTAGTGACATAGAGCAACACCCATTGGACAGTGCTAACGTTAAACCATCACAACTGTAGCCCTGGACTGCTGCATGACTTCTCTGTAGACACTAGCAGGTTGAATTTGAGTGGGGCAACTTGGTGGTTCTGAGAGCAACCTTTTACCTAGAGCAAGATGTTTTATGAATGTACTGTTTCAGTGCAGATTGGAGCTGGTAGCTATGGGGGTGGAATTTTTCAAAGATGGCCACCAACTAGCGAGGATGCGTGTTGCCTGTCTGATCTCCATAGCATCCTGAGAGTTGTTGATGCAAGGGCCCCTATTTCCCCTGCCTCTTCTCTAATACTGTGAAATAGCAGGTTGGTGAGGCACGGAACTGCTTCTCTCCCCAGGATGGTACAGAAAATTAAATTGACCTGGCTTGCATAAGAGATGTGGCTGGATGGAAATGATGTGGTGTATCTTTCCCAACTAAGTCTGCCTGGTTGTCTGGTCCTCTACCAACCCTGCACAGGGGACAGGGAGGAGAGCTTACTATTATCTTTCACAGGCCTTTCAACTTCAGCAGGCTCCCAGTACAAACTATAGCGGGCATTGACTATATGCTCCTTATACTGGGGACCATGGATAGATTAGGCATTCTGCTTGTTTACTGGCCATTTAGTTCCATGGTGAGCACCCCTTCCGAGTTGGCAGGGGTGCTCTTAAATGTGGTGCTGGAGATTCCTAGACTGATTGTTCTGGGTGACTTCAACATTCATGCTGGCCCAGGTTTTTATAACTTCTTTGGCTGTTCTGGGCCTCTTGCAAATTGTGATGGGCCTAATATTTGAAAGAGGCCGCACCCTGGACTGAATCTTTTGCACTGAGCCTTTGAGAGGGAAGTCTTGAATTGGGGTTGGAAAGTTGGCCTGAATGATGGTATGATCATTATCTACTGCAGGTAAGGGTGAATATGAAACTGACATCCCACAAAAGACCTAGCTAAAATGGTGCGCCCATAGAGGCTCATGGATCCTTCTGGATTCCAAAATGCTCTACTCTGAGCCATGTTAGAATTCCAAACACATGTTCTGTTGAGGCTGCAATAGGATCTTGGAATGTTAAGCTCCTTGAAAGTATTGACAAGATTGCTCTTTGTCTACCTGTGCCACCCTTGGGGTAGAAGCCAGCCCCCTAGTATACTGCAGAGCTAGGTGATGTAAAGAGTGTTGGAAGATGGCTAGAAAGACATGTTGGAAAACTCACACTGAATCCATCAGAGTATGCTATAGAGCCCATTGTAGCATCTATAAAGTGGTGGTGATAATGGCAAAGAAATGCTATTTCTCTGCAACCATTTCATCAACTTGTTCATGATCATCCCAGTTGTTTAAGGTATCTGGACATCATCTGACTTCTAAATCTGAACCTTTACTGTCTCAGGAACAGACAGTTCACTACAATGGTTTTGCAAAGTTTTTTTGATGATAAAATAACATGAATATGCTCTGATCTGGATGCCGACTGTAATATAGGCCAGGCAGGAGAAATGGTTAGTACATTATCTGGTCTGTTTATCGACCATTTTGACCTAGTTATGATGATGGATATTGACATGATCCTGGGATATGTGAAGGCCCCTAGAACTTTGCCAATCATGGCTGTTAAAATCATGTAAGGATCACATTAGTGATCCCTTGATGTCTATCATAAATCAATCACTGACCCAGGGCATCGTCCCATAGCCACTCAAGTGGCTATCCACCCACTATTTAAAAATGATTCCTACACAAAAATTATGTGGCCAGTTATTGTTAAATCTCTAATCTGCCCATTCTTGTCAAAGTGATTGAGAGAGCAATAGCAGACCAACTGTAGGTCTTGGATAACTCATCTTCTCTGGACCCTTTTCAGTCTGGTTTCAGGCTGGGCTATGGGACAGACAGCTCTTGGTGGCTTTAGCTGATGACCTCCGCCTGAATGTAGACAAAGTCCGTGCTTTGCATTCCTACTGGATCTATCTGCAGCCTTTGATACAGTAGGTCATGCCTTCTGGTTGAGGGGTTTGGAGGCAGAAGTTGGACTGATTTAAATTGTTTTTCATGGATTGGGCTCAAGAGGGCCCATTGGAGACCAGCTCTCTTCAATGTGAGAGTTGTCTTGCAGGGTTCCATAGAGTGTAATCTTACCCCCTTGTTATTTAACCGCTATGTAAAGCCTTAAGAGAAATCATTCATAGCTTTGGAATTGGGTGTCCTCATTAATTGCAGATGACGCAAAGTTCTATATCCCTCTATCCAAATCTATTGGGGATGCAGTAGAGATCTTGAGTGACTGCTGTGGTCAAATGGTTGAAAGCAAACAAAGACAAAAGTGATGCTGGTTGGGAGACCATGAAGGACACTGTGCTTCCCACTTTTGAAGGGTTCAGCTGACCTTTGCAAACAGCATGCAAATGGACAAAATCAACAACTGCTTGTCCACATACATTCTGGATAGTGGCAAACAGATCAGGCAGATGGATGGATTTCCCAAATCATTCTGGAAACCAAGGAGAGTATGTTTCTGTACTATCTCTAAAAAGGTAAAGGTAAAGGTTTCCCTTACTTGAAAGCCAGTCAGATCCGACTCTAGGGGGCGGTGCTCATCTCCATTTCCAAGCTGAAGAGCCAGGGCTGTCCGAAGACTTCTCCATGGTCATGTGGCCAGCATGACTAACACCGAGGCATACGGAACACTGTTTCCTTCCTACTGAAGTGGTACCTATATAGCCTCCATTCTTATTTCCATACCCTGTATCAAAGCCGTCTCTCATACTTTCACCTTCTCCTGAGAAACTAAGTGACCCATGTTGTACTGCATGGTTGTCTGCTAGTTGGGCCCATTCCACTCATTTAGGGAGGTGAAACAATTGCTTCGAGAGCAGAGGCCAGATTTCAACATATGGCACATGCACTGTTGCTGTGGAATGTGAGTTTGTATGATTTGCTTTGTTTGTTTCGTGACTAGCCAGAAACGGCCATTTAGCAGAAGGTTTTCTGGTTCATCACCAGCCTAAGCAACGACTAGGGTTGCCAACCTCCAGGTGGGGTCTTTAGATCTCCCGGTATTACAATTGATCTCCAGCCGACAGATTGACTCCCCTGGAAAAAATGGCAGCTTTGGAGGGTAAACTCTGTACCCTCCTGAGGACCCTCCCCTGCTGAATCTCTGCCCTCCTCAGGCTCCACCCCCAAAAAAACAATTTCCAGGTAGTTCCCAACCCAGGGCTGGCAATCCTAGGCCTTCTGCCCAAGTGTAACCTGTTCGTTTTTCCTAGTTCCAGTTTATGCACTAAAGAGTTAAGCGTTAGGTCTTTCTTTTAAAGTGTTACAGTGTTTAATATTGATATTGCCAGTAAGGTATATTTACAGAAACTTGGAACCTCGAAAGCATATAGTACCTTTAAAATATTTTAAGATTTTAGGCAGCATTCCCATCTCTAATGGAAAGGAGCCTGCATTTGTTATTTTTATCTCCACAGTACAGTAATTCTGCTTACTGTGAAACTAGTCTTCAAAGTCACTAAGCAGACATCAAACAAATGGTGCATTATGTTTGCATGAGCTGAACAGCTGCTGCGCATTCTGAACTTAAATGCAGAAGGCTTATAGAAGCAAACTTATAAGAACTACTGAAATAGTTGATCTGAGTTTTATTTTGTAATTCTTGTACACTTTATTTGGAATTAAGCTCAACTGGAATCAACAAGACATAGCTTCCAGTAAATGCTTAGGAAGCAGTTGGTTCTTCAGTGGCTCCACAGTTAATGAATGCATTCTCTGGGGAGAGAATACCTAGCCTCTTAGCTGTATTTCAGAAATGTACTGATGAAGGCTTCCTTGTTCCACCAGCCATTTCCATATTGACACTGAAGCTGTTTATCATCGTAGATTTAATTAATTTTACTGGTTCCTATTAATTTATTTTGGCTTTTAAGCATGCTTAATGTTTCTGATAGTTTTAGTTTTTTGTGATTTAGTTGATACTGCATACATTTTTAAAGATCATCTCATTATTTTGGGCAGCTGCATAACAGAAAGGAAACTTATAAAGTCTGGAACAGAATAAAATGCCAGGTAAATGGACAGTGGACGCTGACATCACATCCCTTTTTGATCAGTGTAGCAGGTGTTGAGAAAGACTGAGATTTGTTTCACATCTGAGTGTGGCCCAGTTCTTCCTGGGACCCTTGAGAGCCATTGCCAGTAAGAGTAGACAAAACTAAGCTAGTTTGGCCAAAGGTTTTACTCAGTATAAGTTAACTTCAGGTGTTGCTATATATTTGATATGTAAGTAAATTACCAATTTGCCAGGAAAAAACCCAACCTTTTTTGATTGAACATGCAGTGTTGAATAATTCAAGAACAATAATGCATAGTTAGCATTCAGAATCTGTGCAGAGAAGAAGAAAGCCCTTTGGCTACCACGTCAATCTCTCTGCATTGGTTTAAAGGCATAGTGTAGTTTGTTAGTGGAAGTCTGGAAAATAATAATTAGTTTTAAATCATGTCCATATAAATGTTCTGCTTAATGAAAAGCATTAACTAATATGAATAATTCTCTTAATCACTTTGTGTTTGGAGGCTAGACCTCTTTTCTGTCTTCCCTGGCTATAATCCACAGGAAATCTCTCTGACACATTTAGAAATGAGTAAAAATTGTGTATATGGAAAAGGAGGCCTATTAAGTCGAGTAGCTGATTCAGCTATGTAATGATTCTTTCTTACTTGAGGAGAGGAGGCAGTCCTGACACTTGGGTATTCCCCTTCCCATAATTCCTGGAGGTAGGAAGCAAGTTGCCATTTCTGTCTCCAATGGGAGGAAGTGCCTGTCATCTTCTGTTCTTCTTCTTGCCCTCTCTCTGACGGCATGGGTCTGAGTGCCTTCCACGTGTATTTCTTTGTAGAGCTCACAAGTTGCCTTTATTTCTCTTGTAATGAGCCTTGAATTCATCATTTTCTTTAAACTTTGCCTTCTATCCTCCTGTGGTTACAATAAAAAAGCAAGGGCAAGGGTACATTCCCTAACCCTCCACTGAATTAGGGTTGCCAAGTGTAAATTCCTCCGGAGCGGGGGACTCCCATAGAGTTTTCCCTCAGATGACCGTGGTCCCGCCCCCAGTGTGCCCGGCTTGGTCTTCCGGGTGATGCGCACGTCGGGGTGGTGTTCCCGATCCGCCGGCGGCGGGGAACGGTCCTCTGGGGCGGGGGTTTCCCCGTCCCCCAGGGGGACTTGGCAAGCCTACACTGAATGCTTCTACCTTATCAGAGGCCTGTTGCCCACAGCATCACTGAAGTGATGAGAGAGATTTTTTTTAAAAAATGTATTTTTAGTTAAAAAAAAAAAATCCTTACCATTGGCAAGCCATTGCAGATTCTAGAGATGTTTCAGTAAAGACTTTTCAGTAAAGACAGATGCCAGCCTTTCCATAAGAGGAGCCTGCTATTCTTTGGTTCATGTCCATGGATCATGGAACAGTTCAGAGTCCCTTCAGAGCATCTCTTGGAATTCAGAGTGATCCCTATAGTCCTGTTTCATTTCCAGAATAACCTTCAGCATTTGAATATTGGCATCAGGGTGGGCAATACTACCATCAAGTGGAAAAATAAGTCTGGTGCCTTTCAACAGGCAGCAGTAATTCTCTTCCACCAGGCAGAAACACACGTGTCTTCATTGAAAGAAATAATTTTAGTCTGGCCCCAAATAGTTATGGAATTTGGTAAATGCTTAGCATACAAGACCAAGGGAAATGGCCACAATCAGAAGGTTTTGCAGAAATTGATGTTGCACTTTGGTCAGTGCCCCACAGTCTGTCTTGCTACTCATGAAACTCTGTTTTGAGGAGATTCTCCCCCCCCACTATGGTGGCTCAAAAGCAGAACAAACAGATCTTGATGGTCCTGTGGCCACATGGTGTTCTTATGCATCTTTGCCTACGAACTAGAGAGAGTGGAGTTGCTCCATGCTTGCCCAAGTGATTTGGTTTTCATGCATTGTGGGATTGTCTGACCGATCTCTTTGGAAGATTCTGGTCCTCTGGACATGTAGACAGCATTGTCCACTATCTAAACTTGGACTGACTTTGTAAAGTTAAGGGCTCATGACCAAGGGGTTCTTGAAATAAGTAATCAGTACTATGCTGTCATCTCACAGACTCTGCACATCTAGTTTATATGACTATACCTAGAGAGTGTACAGTTTATGGGGTAAGAGGAAAGGCTGTCAGCTGAGGGAAGTGAGTCTTCTTCACAGCATGTTTTTCCCTCCAGCAAGACAGGCTATCAGGAGTTCTGAGACCCTGTTCTTTATGACACACGTGTAATAGCCTTGACTTCTCTTTTACCTTGGGGGGTGGGGAGCTGTGTCTCACACATTAAGTGGCCCATCATTTCCTTTCCTGGAGGTTGCATATAATGCTAATGCGTTGATAAACCAACTTTGGAGTCTCTGCATGAGGTCTCAGTTAACCCTAAAGCTCTCTTCCTTGTGTTGGTTGTCTCTGCCCAGAGGTTTTCAAGGATAGGACACACTGTCAGTCACTGTGTCCCCTCCCCCATATTCAACTATTAAATCTACCAAGCAGAATATTAGATGTACAAAAACAATATTTTTATGCCTAATGTGCTTTGATGTACAACCCTATTGTATATGTACAACCCTATTGACTTCAGTTTGTAATAATGACAATTAGTCTCCTAAGTGCTTCAACTGTTTTACATAGAGTATTTCAGCAATTCGGTCTTTTCCGAAGCTCTGTAACAATGGTGCTCCCTCCAAGGCTCATGGAGAGCCACATTCAGTGTTCCCTCTGAGTTAGTGTGAGCTACCTCACAGTTTTTTTAGCTTCCAGCTCACACATTTTAGTCTTAGCTCAAGAAGGATGGCTCCAGAGCAAACTAATTTATGCAGGAGCCAAATTGCTTGCTCACAACTTGAATGCCAGTAGCTCACAAAGTAGAATTTTTGCTCACAAGACTCCACGGCTTAGAGGGAGCATTGGCCACATTTGCAAATACTACCAACCAAAAGGGCCACATGACTAATGTATGAGCTGTGTATCTCCCTAAACACATATATAGGATTGCCACCAATGTTCCCTCTAAGCTGTGGAGTCTTGTGAGCAAAAATTCTACTTGGTGAGTGACTGGCATTAAAGTTGTGAGCGAGTGATTTGGCCACTGCATAAATTAGTTTGCTCTGGAGCCCTCCTTCCTGAGCTAAGATAAAAATGTGTGAGCCGGAGGCTAAAAAACTGTGAGCTAGCTCACACTCACTCAGCTTAGAGGGAACACTGATTGCCACCACCCAGCTCACCCCCCTCACCCAGGTCCAGGCTGTTCCCTCTAAACTGTGGAGTCGTGTGCGCAAAAATTCAACTTTGTGAGCTTCTGGCATTGAAGTTGTAAGCAAGCGATCTGGCTACTGCATAAATTAGTTTGCTCTGGAGCCCTCCTTCCTGAGCTAAGATAAAAATGTGTGAGCCGGAGGCTAAAAAACTGTGAGCTAGCTCACACTCACTCAGCTTAGAGGGAACACTGTCGCTGTTACAAGTATGCCCTCCTGAACAATTATGTTTTTTTACATGATTTGCAGAATGATAGCACTATGGGGACCTTGCTGACCAGGGTTATTTTGATTTCTGAATGTAGCCTATGGAAAGTGACCCTGAAATTTTTGTATTAAAAAAGTTGCAAAAGTAAAATATATATATATATTTAGAATTAATCAGAAATTGAACTTGCTGCTTAAGGAATTTTTCACTCTAGTTGCAAAGGAATAGATTTTTATGAGAAAATCTGGGAACTGCATAAAAGCGATAAGTACTCCTTTGTGGGATGTACACCATGGCAGGAGATCACTCAGTTTCCTTTCTTCTGTTGTGTGGTTTGTTATAGGGCTCCAGCCTGTTTCTCTGATCTTACTGTGTTTGTGATATGGTAGTATTGATGTGTTTTGGGTATACTTTCCTCTTTTGTTTTTACAGCCATAATGTATGTAATGGGAGCTCTTGGCCCTGCAGCAGGATATTTATTAGGAGGAGTTCTTATTGGGTTTTATGTTGATCCTAGAAGTACTGTTCAAATTGACCAGAGTGACCCTCGATTCATTGGTAACTGGTAAGTTGCAACGTTTTGTTCTTTAATGCATGGGAATAGCCATCGACATAGGATTCATGGCTAACTAACAAAATGAAAGTGAATAAAGCATTTTCAATTAATGTTGTGAACCATTAAGATTGCATTTGTCATGACTGAAGGGGCATTTGAGCAACTGGAGATCGGTGGTAATGGATTCTTTGAAAAGGATTAGAACAAGTAACAGAAGATAGGTCTACTGACAGCTTCTTGTCATGATAACTAAATGGGACTTTTGGGTTCAGAGGCAGGATGCTTCGGGGTACCAGATGCTAAGCACAAGCATGAATGACCATCACCTTCATGCCTTGCTAGTAAGTTTTCAGAAGTATTTGGCTGGAGACTGTTGGAAATGGCAGATGGTGCCAGATGAAGTAAGACAATTCTTACAGTCTTCTAGAAAGGTTCTTTAAAGCACTAGTTCACTTGCCAAGAATTTGATACTGCTGTTCTAGTGGTCTCAGATTCTTTGTTAATCATTCTTATTAATCTTTTGGAAAGCATTAAGTGGCGTACTTGGAGCTCACAGGCAGTCTTTTTATCCAGGCACGGAGCAGGGTGTGGCTTGTTTAGCTTTAACAGTTTAATAGCCTCATGGGCCCTCAGACCATTCAGAGCTTGTCAAGGGCAGAAGTACTGCCTGTCTTAACCGAAAGCGAGTTGGTAACAGCTGTAGCTACATAAAGGAGTAGCAGTAATTATACAAGAGTCACAGGAAAAGGAGATACCAATTAAGTATGGCAATAATAGTGGAGGTCTTAATATGACATTTTCCAGACATTCGGTTCCAAACATCTGTCAGATAGAAATAACAAAGTACTGTGTTATAATTAGGCACATTTATAAGAGACTGAGTAGCCATAAAGCCTATGGCTTCTTAATTCTACCAGATGCTCTTTAATTGGTGCTCTGCGGGTGGAATACTCAGCTTGTGATGGGTATGTCAGCAGTATGGAATCTGGCAGCAGCTGGTGACCTAAGAGATTGGGAATCCTCCATACCAATCTATCTGGGTATCATCATGTTGAAATTGTGTGTAGGTTGACTATGCTGCCAATTCCACTACATTTTAAAAAACATAATGCAGAGCAGAATACCAGAGTTGAATATAGGTCCCAAAGTTCCTATCCAGTACCCCAACGTTTTTTTGCTAGAAAGGCCTTTCTTCTTTGGAGGGGCATTTGAGCAAATAGTTGAATAGCTGGTGAATTACTGCATGAGCAAGAGAAAATTTTTTAGGGAGTGGGATGCTCTCTGTTGGGTTTATGCTAGAGATCAGCTGCTGGGGGCAAATCTGGACCCTTGGAACATATTTTCCACTTTCCAAACTAGAGGCAAAAGAGAGTTAGAGGAAATAACAAATGTGACAACAGAACTTTTCGGCACATCAAGTAAGGTGTTACGGGGGGGGGGGGTACTGGTCCACCTCTCACATTTGCTTCACAGAGTGACTCTACAAGAGACCTTATTGCTGATCAGGATCTTTTGTTGTCCATAACTGGAATAGATTGGTGTAGGATTGTGGCTTGCAAGCCATTAAGTCCAACTCTTGCCTTAGCTACAGTCTTTCTAGGTAGTTTTAGGTAAGTTACTATTCTGTTCTGCCTTAGTTTTCCCCCTTCCCCCAATTTGCAATAGTGGGTAATACAGGGTTTTTGCTAGGGATTACTGAAATGATGTCTATGAATTATTGACACATAATGATATAAGGGCTATGCATTATTGTTAACCAGATCACTATGTTTTTATCTGGAAACCAATTATTTGATTCTGTCCTGAAATAATGCTCCACCTTTCAGTGATTGTTTTGCAGTCTATGCCTCTTATACCAATTTTGGTGGCTCTATAAAAAGCACCATGACTACTTGAAATATCCTCCGCCCCAAGTGATTGGCGAAGAAGCCTTCAGCTTAATGAACTATGATCTGTTTTTTACAAAAACAAGTCTGACTCCCTTGGACTGTCATATTCCTTCCATCTTTGATCAAGTGTAACTCAAATATTAGAACTTCCAGGTTCATGAGAAATCACAATTCATTGTGACATTCCAATCAGGCAAAATGACAAACTGTGTCTTGTTCTCTCGCTTACAAACCAGGATGCTAACCCGTGGTTTGTAAGCAACTGAACAGCCAAATGTCATTTTTTATTATTTGGATGGAAATCATTTATAGAATAATTGCATTTTCTTTCATATGCATAAGAAAAACTACAGATGTGACTGCTCACCAGCCTGGTAGCTTTCTGCGCTAATGATTTATAACATTAGTTTGAATACTGGATGAGCAGTTCTGCTTCCCATTAAAAGAGCTGCAGCAGTAGCAGATGAAGCAACAGCAAATGCAGTAGAGTTGCCAGGTCCCTACCTGCTGCCAGTGGGGGACGGAGCTTCCTTTCTGGGATCTTCTGGAAGTGTCGTCATTATGCTAGGCACATAGCCAGGGGGACACTCTAGCATTCAGCCACAAACTCTATGGTACCTTAGAGTTTTTAGATCAAGTGCTAGAGTGTCCCCCCAGCAATGTGCCTGGTGTGATGACGTCACCTTCTGGTGATGTCATTGCACAGGGCACATTGGGTTCCCCCGCCAGCCAGATCTGGGTCAGCAGATCAGGGCCCCCTAAAGCAGGCAACCCCCCCACCCTCCCTGGGGGAATGGCAAGCCTAAAGTGCAATAATCCTTTTTTTTTTTTTGGCAAACTGTAGGCAAAATTTGATTTATAACAAATGGCATAACTATCTTTCTCCCCAATGGGGACCCAAAGCAACTTACATTGTTCTCCTCTCCTCCATTTTATCTTCACAACAACCACGTGATGTGGGTTAGGCTGAGAATATGTGACTGGTTCACCCAGTTAGCTGCTGTGGAAGAAGTGGGATTTGAACCTGGGTCGCCTAGATCATAGTCAGAAACTCTAACCACTACACCACACAGGCTCTGCTCAGTCAGAGAACTTGTTCAATTCCCTCTCTGTCCCTTTGAGAGGATATTTTCCACCATCCCTGTCTGTGAACCTGTCCTGGCTTCTCTGTGAGTAAACCTTCTCTTCCATTGCAAATAGCAGAGGAATGTACAGGATGCCAGGGTGTTCTGATGCCCTTCATATTTGGCACTGCAACTTCCACAAACATCTTGAAACTGGCAGGCCAAGTCTGACACTCCTAGTTTCTTTTTCTGATGAGCTAAGCCTGCTAAAGATGGGTGGATGGACAGACTCACCCTTTTATTATTATTGCTGCTGCTGCTGCTGTTGTTGTTACCACACTAATCTAACTGCTCTTTTTTGTGATGCAAAAGTTATGGTGCTCCAGTTCTGGAGTGCTCTCTTTGCAAATATTTGTTTGGCTTTGCTTCTTATATATTGATGTTGCACCAAAAAGATGTCTGTTTCCTAAGGCATTTTGATTATTTTTAGGTTTGTGTAGCTAGATTTTGTGTCACCCAGTCATTTGTCACTGGCTTTTACTGTTAATATTATCCGGAGGTGGTGTTAATGATGAAACCCCTGCTAGTTTTAAGATACATTTTATTATATTAATATTGTTTAAAAATCTGTTTTATCATTTTGCTCTGGCTGTAAGATTTTAACATTCTCGTTTAATTTGGTTTTACTGTATATATTTGATTTTTTTTATTGTGTGTGTTTTGAACACAGTTGAGAGCTACATAGTAGAAACCGTTTAAAATAAATACAAGTTCTCTGTACCTTTCTAGAATATGATAGCCATTTTGTTTTGTTCCATGGCTGTTAGCATTATACACAATGCAAAAGCAGCCTTTTAAAATTATCTCCTTACTTTAGGTGGAGTGGATTCCTTCTTTGTGCCATTGCAATGCTCCTTGTGATACTCCCAATGTTTACTTTCCCCAAAAAACTTCCACCCCGCCATAAGAAAAGGAAGAAGAAAAAGATGAAGAACTCTGATGTTTCAAGTGATGATGACATTGTGAAAGAGAAGGCAAATAGCAAAAGCCAAGCAGACAATGAAGTTCCTGCTTCAATGGGATTTGGAAAGAATGTTAAAGGTAAAATACGTTTTTTGACTGGCATTATTTTATTTATAGCCTACCTTCCTTACTGAGACTCAAGACAAATTATGGAGTACACATACATACACAGAATAGTTGTTTTTAAAGTAATCATACAATACAGGACATTGGGTAGATAATGCTATAGGACTAGAAGGACAAAACTGAATAAAGCAAGCAACAAGGTGATCATACAGTAAAATATATGTAATAAACAATGCAACTGAACAATACACTAGGAGTATGAATACAAAATTAAATGCCAGTATGACCAGCCAACTAGCCAGGCCAGCATAGTGTGAGCAACGCAGAATTTGTGTTTATAAAGATACAGGCATAAGAACATAAGAACATAAGAGAAGCTATGTTGGATCAGGCCAAAGGCCCATCCAGTCCAACACTCTGTCACACAGTGGCCAAAAATACCAGGTGCCATCAGGAGGTCCAGCAGTGGGGCTAGGACAGTAGAAGCCCTCCTCCTGTTGCCCCCCCCCCGCAAACACCAAGAATACAGTGCATCACTTGCCCCAGATTGAGAGTTCCTATCTATAACTTGTGGCTATAGCCACTGATGGATTTCTGCTCCATGTGTTTATCTAATTCCCTTTTGAAGCCATCCATGCTTGTAGCCACCTGCCACCACCTCCTGTGGTAGTGAATTCCATGTGTTAATCACTCTTTGGGTGAAGAAGTACTTCCTTTTATCCGTTCTAACCCGACTGCTCAGCAATTTCATTGAGTGCCCACGAGTTCTTGTATTGTGAGAAAGGGAGAAGAGTACTTCTTTCTCTACCTGCTCTATCCCATGCATAATCTTATAAACCTCAATCATGTCACCCCTCAGCCGTCGTTTCTCCAAGCTAAAGAGCCCCAAGCGTTTTAACCTTTCTTCATAGGGAAAGTGTTCCAACCCTTTTATCATTCTAGTTGCCCTTTTCTGCACTTTTTCCAATGCTATAATATCTTTTTTGAGGTGTGGTGACCAGAACTGTACACAGTACTCCAAATGAGGTCGCACCATTGATTTATACAGGGGCATTTAGTACAGGGGCAATGCATTACCCACTCACGTATGAAGGTGCTCCTCTGGACCTTTCTATCCCGCTGCAGATCAATTCCACTATAAGAATAATCTCCTGATCATTTGTTTTCTTCACATTTTGCCAAATGGTAGATGTGTAGGAGCCTTCCTGACCTCCTCAGGCAGGCCATCCAACAAGGTAGGAGCCACCACAGGATATGTATGCAAGCAGGCAGTTGCCAATTTTATTAATTTGCTTGATGTAAGCTTTAAAAGATTCTGGTCAGATAACTGAAATGCCCATGGTGGAGCATAGTAAGAGAGGCAGTTCTTCAGAGGCAGGCCATGAGGGGTGGCCTTGTAGATGATAACCCAGCTATATCTGTTGTTGGGTGGTCAGTCCGACTCTACTGCAGATGACCTGGAGAGGGCGCTTCAGGACATGGCGAGCTGGCTTCGACTGAGCCGATTGAAATTGAATCCAACGAAGATGGAGGTCCTGTGCCTGAGTCGGAGCGGGTCAGGGGGTAGGGATCCCACTACTGACCTTCGATGGGGCACCATTGGTGCCAGCGTTGAGGGTCAGGGGTTTGGGAGTGCTCCTGGATGCCGCCTTAACAATGGAGGCCCAGGTAGCAGCCACTGCCAAGTCGGCCTTTTACCATCTATGGCTGATCAGGCAGTTGGTTCCCTTTCTTGAACGCAGTGATCTGGCAACAGTGATCCACACTATGGTCACCTCGAGACTAGACTACTGCAACGCTCTTTACATGGGGCTGCCCTTGTCCCAAATCCAGAAGCTGCAGCTAGTGCAAAATGCAGCAGCCAGGCTGCTGATGGGTCTCTCCATACGAGATCATATCCAGCCTGTGCTGAAGGCACTGCACTGGCTGCCAATAGCATACCAGATTCGTTTCAAGGTGCTGGTTTTGACCTTTAAAGCCCTATATGGCTGGGGGCCTGCCTACCTGAGGGACCGCCTTTCCCCAGATGTGCTCCAGAGAGCACTGAGGTCAGGGTCGCAAAGTTGCATGACTCTCCCTGGCCTGAAAGATGCCAGACTGGCCATTATGAGAGCCAGGGCCTTTTCAGTGGTGGCTCCACACTGGTGGAATGAGCTCCCAGAGGACATCAGGGCCCTGCGAGACCTTTTACAGTTCCGCAGGGCCTGTAAAATGGAGCTCTTCTACCAGGCCTTCGAATAGGAGCTGCCACTGATGAATGAGACATCGGAAACTGAACATACTATGACCCTTATGGTTCATTGTTGGATATTGTCTTTTTGCAACAGACCATGTATAGAAACCACTGCTATCAGTATTATCAGCACTTTATGTAAATTGTTGTTAATGTGAATTTTATTGTATTTATTGTTTTATCGCATTTTAATTGTGTATGCCGCCTTGAGCCAGCTTGCCCCGGCATAGGCGGGATATAAATTGAAAGTAGTAAATAAAATAAATAAACAACCAGTACCTAGGGGTAGACATGAACCGGATTCGTGGCTGAACCACTAACTGATAGGACAGTTCGTGAACTGAACTGGTTCGTATCAGTTTGTGAGCCATTTAAACTTTAAACCCCTGCTTTCTGCTCCCCACAAAAAGCAAAAGGGAGCAGAAAGCTTCAAGCCATTTAAATGAAACAGCTGAGCTGACCTGCTACTCAGCTGTTCGGTTTAAATGGTTTGTAACCATTTAAACCCCTGCTTTCTGCTCCCCCCACTTTCCATAGGGAGCAGAAAGCAGGGGTTTAGATGGCCCTGAGCCATCTAACCCCCTTTTTTTTGTTCTTCATGAACTACCACAACGTGTGTCAAAATTCTTGGAAGTTCATGGTGGCTCTTTGGTTTGTGAACATCGCGTCACAAACCATGAACCAGTCAAATTTTTTTACAAACTTTAGTTCATCAGTTTGTTTGTGCTCATCCATACCAGTACCTTTAATTGAGCCTGGTTGCTGATCAGTAGCTGATGGAGTGACTGCAAGATGCTGTGATGTACATGGCCTGCCTGGTACCTGCTAGTAATAGGGCTGTACCAGCCAGAGTTCCCAAGTTGACTTCAAGGGAAGACCTGTGTAAGAGTGCTTTATAGTAGTTTAGCCTTGAGGTAATCATGGCATGTATCCACATGGCAATATCAACTAGTCAAGGTAAGGGGCCAATTGCCAGGCTAGATGTAGCTGTATATTATGTTCTCTATAGCTGCTCAGCTGTGTGCAGAGTTCTTGTGTGCAACAGTATCCCTCTACGCACCACCCTTCCCCATACCAATGCACCAACTCAATGCACCAAGAAGAAAAGTGGTCAAGGTCATACTGACCTCTACACAATTGCTGGGTAGTGAATACGGTACCTGTGTGTGAACACTTCAGTCCCCCTGATGCATGTATACACATCCCACCCCATGATAAGGAATTTTTAGAAAACCACATTCCCGATCACTGGGAGAAAACATACATTCAAAATTTTATTTATTTATTTATTTATTTTAGGTATTTTTATGTGTGTAGGTACTTACCAGCAACTGACAATCACATGTAGCTGGGAGGCAGAGCCAGCACTCCCATTTCCACTCTCCCTTTTTCTGCAGTGACTGAACGTCGAGAGGGGTCATATGTAGCAGGTTATAGTTCATTTGGATCATCGGCACAAAGAGCAAATGCAGCAAATGACTTTTAGCTGAGAAGACTTTTGAGTGGTAGCCACAAGGTCTGTGATGTAGTCCCCAGTGTTTAAGAAGTATTGGTGTAGATCTGTTTGTTCGTCTTGAGAAATAGAATAGTTCAGCAATTCCAAAATCATACAGAAGAGCATGCTGTGAGTAAATTGCCAATGTGGTTACTCATTCATCCAAATACCTGTCCACACAGGAGGCTGCTGTCTGTGTCTGCATGATTTACTGCTTGCCTCCTTCTGAGTGAATGCTTTGGCCCTTGGTCTGCATAATTAGCTAATTCATACTGCAATCCTGTACAGAGTTACTCCAGTCTAAGGCTAATGATTTCACTGTCAATCACCTTGGTATGGAGATTTAGTAGAAAAACCTCTTCTTGGAATAGACTGCCGGTAATGTTTTCATGCTTTCTTTGAGACCTTTGTATAGTTTTCTGAAGTGCTTTGTGTTATGCTGCCTCCTTGCCTTCTTTTGTATTCCACAATTATTTTCTCTTATCACCAAAGTCTCTTGCCTTAGAATTCTTAGTTGGACCCAAGTAACAGGATGGCATATTTGTACGTGGTAGATTGACAGAATGGTCAGTGTGTATGGGGGGGTGATTCTGAAGTAAAAGGGAATCCTTTACACTAAAATACACAGTTGTTTATCATAAATATGACTATAGTTTATAAGTAAAACACTTTAATGGCTTCTGTATGGTTAATAAGTTGAATGGTTTCAGAGAGGTACATAGGCATAATGATTACAGATAGATTCTCTAAAGTTCCTTAAACGGACCTAGCCACAAAGGCTTATTTTCTCACTTGCCACTTATGCTAATAACCTCCGCACAGAACACAGATTTCTCTCACACTGTACAGCACCTCACTTGAGCTCCTTTCTCTACACACACTGCAAACTTTCATGCACTATCATGCAAAGCCTTTTATTCAACAAAACACTCAGCTCTGTTCCCTAGGGTACAGCTACCATCCAATCATAATACATTTCAGTCACCCATCTCCCCTGCACTCTACATGCCTGCAATTTAAATCAGCAACATACATATACAATACATTAAAACACAGAGATGAAACACACACAAAATATTACATAGTGAAAACATCACACTGCCTGTTATATCTGTTTATGTCAGTACTCTACTCTGAGCTTCTGGTTGAGAACACCCCCGGAACAATAACTCCTACAGATACAAAGGAATCAGGCTCCTCTACGGATGAGTCATCCATGCTAAAAGTGAACCATCTGAGATTCAAATAGAATGTTTCTCCAGTTTTAATTCAGAAAAAGTGTGCCTTGGGTATCAAGCACTGTTTTAACAGCATTTGTGATGGTTTCTGTATTGAAGCTCCATGCAGTTACTGTTGTCCCTAGCTTGTGCTGAAGTTTCCTAAGTCAGTGGAAGCTTGGTTATAACACTGAGGGTAGTGTTGGAGGGAGAGCTGATTATTCCTATTTTTCAATCCACATGCAATTCTGTCTCTGGAGTTCCTGTAATCTCTGGCCAATTCAGCAGTTTTTCCACATTGAGTACTATTAAATAATCACTGCACATACTCAAGCATAAGACCAGTTTAGACGTTACCACTCTCACTGTCTTTGGCACAGCCAAAGAATACGACGACTGTTCCCATCGCCACCATCATGTTAGCACCAGTATCCACTTCTTCATGTGGATGCTTTTCATGATAAGTTACCTGCATTAAAAAGGGGAAATGAGGCTTTTAGATAAAGCTTAGTTAAGTGATGTATGGCTCAGGTGGTATCATGGCTAGCATCCAGACACTGAGTTATGAAACTGCCAGGTTCCTTCCAGCTGGAGGTCCAGGTGGAAATTACACGGCAATTCTAGTCGGCTTTAATAAGTTAGCTTGCTCAGCATGAGAAGTACAGCGGTTAGTAGCCCTAATGTGGTTGCAATCTCCTTTATTAATAGATGTTAGTGGATATAACATTTATTTATTTATTTATTTATTTTATTCAATGTATACCCCGCCCTCCCCGCTACGTGGGCTCATGAGTCCTTGTTTTACTGTTAGTAATAAACAAGTGGGGCCCGTGAGACTCAGTGGGGGGGATCTCATCTTCCCCTCAAATCCAGTGTGGCCCTCTGGTTATCCAACAACCACTGCCAGGCCTGGCATGGTCTTGGGCTGCTTTGTTGCTGCTGCAGTCCCCGGGCTTTCTGGCAGCTGCCATCAGAACTGGTGTGGTTCGTGGGCTCTTTGGAAGCCACTGCCAGGTCCGAGGCAGCTTTCAATATGCGTCATCACTGCTGCAGCACCCAAGCTCTCCAGCAGCTGCTGCCTGGCACGGCCTATGGACTGCTTCATTGCTGCCACGATCCCTGGGCTCTTTAGCAGCCACCAACCGCCGAGGCCCCTGGGTTGCTTCACCACTGCTGCTGCCATCACCAGGCCCACCATGGCTCCCAGGCTCCATCACATTGAAGTAAGAATGAAAGAGCATTCTCTTTCATACTTTTGGGGGGATTAAATACCCTCATGGATTTTTTAAAAACATTTCAGATTTTTCTGCAAACTTGGGAAGTGCCCCAAGTTTGCTGAAAAATCTATTTAGCCTCCATGTGGCCTCGATCTGCAAATTTAGCTATCCACAGATGGGGGAGCCACGAGTGGCTATTAGAATATAAGATAGAAATTGAGCAGTACAGTGCTGTTCAGGGTTTTGCCCACTCTAGAAGATGTAATCCTGAATTTGACATTTTCTGTAAATTAAGTTAAGAGAGGGGGATGCAGGTGGAAATTAGGTGTTCCTACAAATCCTTGCAAGTTCCCCACAGTGGAACTGGCTAAGCTTTTCCCAGGGAGAGGCTGCCAGGGGGAGGGAAGGAGGGAAAGCTGAGGATGAGGGGAAAATAAATGTAGGTTGGCTGATGGGTGAGAAAGAGAGAAGGAAGCAGGAAAAGTGGGAGATGTTATTGAGGCCATCAGAAAGGGAAAGAAGAAAAAGTGGGGGAGGGGAAATTAGATGCCCCCCTCAAATCCTTGCAGGTCCCCCACTTGTTTTAATATGTATTCAAACTAGAAGTATAATCCAATGGGATCTTGAACTTGTTTACAGCATAAATCACTACTATTATTTTTTAAAAAGCTATTATAAAGCTCATATGTAACAAAAAACCTAAACTCAGCTACCCAACAATGCAGAAGCATAATTAAACCACTCTATCGTCTATCCAGAATTCCCATATGATCTCCTGAACAGGAAAGTTCACAAGTCTGCTGAGCTTCAAACAAGAATACAATAGAATCATAGAATCATAGAATAGAATAGAATCATAGAATCACAGAGTTGGAAGGGGCCATACAGGCCATCTATCCCAACTCCCTGCTCAATGCAGGATCAGCCTAGAGCATCCCTGCCAAGTGTTTGTCCAGCTGCTGCTTAAAGACTGCCAGTGAGGGGGAACTCACCACCTCCCTAGGTAGTTGATTCCACTGCTGCACAACTCTTACTATAAAAAAGTTTTTCCTAATATCCAGCCAGTACCTTCCTGCCCTTAATTTAAACCTATTATTGCGAGTCCTATCCCCTGCTGCCAACAGGAACAGCTCCCTGACCTCCTCTTAGTGATAGCCTTTCAAATACATAAAGAGAGCAATCATCCCCCATCAACCTCCCCTCCTCCAGACTGAACATTCCCAAGTCCCTCAGCCTTTCCTCATAGGGCTTGGTCTCCATGCCCCCGATCATCCTTGTCGCTCTCCTCTGCACCCGCTCCATTCTGTCCACATCCTTTTTGAAGTGAGGCCTCCAGAAATGCGCACAATACTCCAGGTGCAGCCTGACCAATGCAGTGTACAGCAGGACTGTAACATCTTGCGATTTGGATGTTATGCCTCTGTTGATAGGCCAGGCTCCCTGGGGTCAAATACCAAGCAGAGAGAAACCCGTTGATTTTGCTTCCATTGCTCATACCTGCAACCATGGGGCTACATAGAACACGGCCTTCACTGTGTATAATGGAGAATGTATGGAAGAAAGTGCTTCTTCAAGTAGAATCCCCCCCCAAAAAAATGACTGTCCTTGGCATAAACAAATTTTCCTTTCAACCTTCATAATTGTAATTCCTGTGCTGTTAGATATCCTAGTGTTGGCATCAGCATGAAACTACATCATCATTTTGCAGGGATCTTGGCGCAGTTTCAGCTTTACCTTACAATGTCACCTTTTCTTGTTTTGACATTGCAGCATCATAATTGTTCAGTTAGCAATTCTGCAGATTTAGCTGCCTAAAAAATCCCTTTCTTGCTCTTTCCC
>NW_015160209.1:64953-81757 GCF_001447785.1 Gekko japonicus
TCCCTCTGCCCCACCTTAGAAATGCAGTTTTTAAGCCATTTTTTCTATATAATGCTAAAGGTTTCACCAAATGCAAAGTTTTTTTCCTTTTTATTTCAGTAAAAGGTGTTGTAAAATCAGATGTTATTGAGAAAAAGGTTAAAGTGAGGATAACATGTATATGTAGATTATAGCCTGCTGGCAAGACATATAGGACACGGCTGTGGTTTAGGTTGTTTTAGAGAACTGTGGCTGCTGCTAAACTTGAAGAAACTGTGGAAGGTTCCAGGAAAATACAGGAAAGACTATGGAAACATGTGCCCTGTAAGGTGGTGGTGGTGGTAGAGTGGTCAAAAGTTGTTCCAGGTTTCACCTGCACACCCAAGCCACTCCCACCGTTTCTGGACCTAGGTTCCTGTACTGTGATTATCAGTAAGAATGATTTGTAAAAAACATATAAAGATGCTTTCCTAAGTACTTGCAGTTCCCAGTTCTGCTCAGCTATTCCCAAAGTGTCATAGCAGCTCATATTTTAGAAGGATAACTGGAATTTACCATGAAAGATTCCAATCTTGAGCCTGTGTCTCTGAATGGATATCTTATGATCCAGGGAATGGTTGTATCCCGCTTCAGATCCAAGGATTCATTATTCAAACCTTCACGTCCTGCTTCTTTGATCCCTATTCCGTTCTTGTGACTGAGGCTATGACAGTCAGTGCTCTTTATCAGGCTCCAAGATTACTTGCTGTAACTATGTTGCTGCCTCCCTTGCCTTCAGTGAGGGTTTGTCCTCCTCTGTCTACCACTGAATCTGACACTTTGATACCAAGGATTTGTCCTCTTGTGCCTGCCACTGAACTGGGCATTTATTCTTTGATAATGAAGACACATCCCCTTGTGCTTGCCACTGAGCTGGTAATCTTTTCTCAAGACAACATTCTTTCAGTACGTATTGAAGTAGGTTCTGATCCTCTCCAGATCATTGCAGGAAATGCTTCTCACCAACCCTCCATCAAGAAGTCCTTCACTTCAAGATGGAGATTTTGATGTACATTGTCTAAGTCACAATAGTCTTCTCATGTGAAGTGTTCCTGAGGTGTTGAATGGTGACTGGAGGATGAGAGGAGAGAATGTAGATTCCCAGTCACTTCCCACAATTAGAAAAGATCAAGATAGGTAGCCGTGTTGGTCTGAAGCAGTAGAACAAAGTTAGAGTCCAGTGGCACCTTTAAGACCAACAAAGTTTTATTCAAGGTGTGAGCTTTCATGTGCATGCACACTTTGTCAGATGATTCCATTTCATCATCTGACGAGGTGTGCATGCACATGAAAGCTCACACCTTTAATAAAACCTTGTTGGTCTTAAAGGTGCCATAGGACTCTAACTTTGTTCTTTCACAATTAGAACAGACACCTTTAGATATTTATCTGCTAGTCTGACATATTTATTGCTTTACAACTGTTGACCTTATAACCTTAACTTGTTATTTAGTGTCACTTTGCATATCTTGATCATCATCATGTTGCATGTTAATTTGCTGTCCATTCTCTGGTTATAAGTTTAACCTTTCCTGCCATTCTAACGTATTTGATAAAGTGTGCGTGCACACGGAAGCTCATACCTTGAATAAACCTTTGTTGGTCTTAAAGGTGTCATTGGACTCTAAAATTGTTCAACTGCTTCAGACAAACATGGCTAACCGACTGAACAAAAATAACGTTTATTGAAATGTGAGGGGGAAAATAAGGTCAGACAGGGAGGTTTAACAAATAGTATGAATAGAAATTATAATGATGGTCCCAAACTGGGGGGGAGGAGGAAGACAAGTAAGTCTTTTAGTCACATCCTCAGAGTCGCTGAGAAGCCACTTTTTTCTCTCAGTCACCAAAAAGCCACACTTTCTCAGGATTCTCACCCCAGTAGGTTGCAATTCCTCTGTTAACTGTTTTTCTCCATTTCCACAGTCTGTTTTCATCAGGAAGTTCTGCTTACTTAGAACTTACACAATAGGATTAATGCCATCTCTTCCAAGTCTTTCCAAGATCACAAGATATATAATGAGATATAAAGGCAGGAATCTTGTTGAACACATGAAGCAAAGTTCCTGGTAAACAAGAGAACTTTCTATTTGACTGTAATTTCCTCCTCTATTTTTAGCATTAATAGGAATAATTTAAATGACAAGCAATTTATTGATTCTGTGTTTAGGCAATGTAATTGTCCACAACAAAGCCATGCTTTTGGCCTAACAAGAAGTTCCTGTTTTGAGATGAAGTGTTGTCATTTGTTGTGGCTTATGGCATTTTATTAGACATGGTGGCAGAATTACCTGTATACCCACAACCATTTCTCCCATTTTAGTTTTCAGTTTCAGAACTGATCTTAAGTGGCCCCCAAACTTCCAGGATCACATCAGAATCCTTTACTAGCCACATGGGTAGGCGTGTGTGTCTGTATATATATATCCATCTCATTTTATAGTTATACTTAGGAAACAACTTGTTTGAGAACTCTGTGAATGTTGGAAGCACTGTATACAAAAGCGATGATCTTTTGTATTCAGATATTGGAACCCATAGGAAGAATCATATTGTAATTGCGTGGGTAATATTCTTTATAGTTCATTTCAAAGCAAGCCAGATTGGTATCATTTCCCATTCATTTTGTATAACATTCATGTGGCATTTTTTTGTTGTTGTCATTTTGTAGAACTTCCAAGAGCAGCTGTCAGGATCTTAAGCAACGTGACATTCCTTTTTGTGAGTTTGTCATACACAGCTGAGTGTGCCATTGTTACTGCTTTCATTACCTTCATTCCCAAGTTCATCGAGTCACAGTTTGGCATCCCAGCTTCCAATGCCAGCATCTACACTGGTAAGGCTTTGCCTGTTAATAAGTGTTATTTTTGTGTGACCACAGGAAGAACACCAGTGGAAAAGCTTTCAGCAGCGCTGTTTGTAGCTTTTCATTTTAAGTTTGCAATCACTCTGTAATAGTTTATAGTAATCCCTTGTGATGTCTTTAGTATGCTAAGGCTTTCTTACTGGGGGGGATGAGGGAGAGAATGTGCAAGCAGTGCCAACACTATTCAGCACTTGTTTGTTAACTGATTATGAATGGCTCAGTTGTCAAATGATCCATCCTGATCATACTTTTCATATCAGCTGTGATTGTTGCTATTCTTATTGGCACTGCTGTTAAAGTTACTTAAACTGAAGATCTTAAGAACATAACTGCTGACCTGCATCAGACAAAGGGCCATCTAATCTAGTCCTCTGTCTTCAACAGTGGCCATTCAGATGCCCCTGGACAATCACAAACAAGGTCATCCCATAATATTAGAGAGATGCTTCCCCTGCATAGAGTGGTAGCAGGTGGAGAAGTAAATAGTGGACACTTTATGTGTCTTTCAATGTTCCCTTTAAGCTCCACAGTGTTGTGAGCAAAAATTCTTCCTCATGAGCAAAAGAAGCTAGTAGCATTAAAGTTGTTAGCAAGTCTACATTTGGCTATTGCATAAATTAAGTTTTTAGCAGATTATTTCCATAACCTTGTCAAAATCTCAAAATGAATGATTTTAAACTATATTTAAACTATATTTTTAAGAATAATTTAAACATTAAACATTATAAGAGAAAACAGAATCAAGTCAAATTTCATTACAGAAAATGCTGTCCTCACTGGTGGTAGACTAGGCGTCTGAAGAACAAGTCTATCTGCCATGTTCCACTATGTTGGTAGAACTGGCCTCCGGAGTACAGGTCCACCCTCCCCTTTCCACTATATTGTTAGACCTGGCCTCAGACCATTGCCCTGTGTTGAGCCTTAGAAAACATACCACCACTTGGGGGGGGGGGGGACTCTTGCAATCTACTTTGGATTTTTTAAAGTGAAATATGACAAATTTACGGGTCAAGTATAGCAGAGGTGGAACAATCAATGTCAGAACCCTGCCTAACCTAACAAACAGGAAGTTGCTTAAATGTTATCAACCTGCCCAAACTACTTATTTATTCAAATATTTATATCCCACTTTTACTGAGACTCAATGCAGCTTACAAATCATACTAAAAAGCATAATAGGAGTGTGCTAAAATTGATTTCCCCCTGCTCCATTATGGCCTATGGGGACCATTATAGTCTGGGGGTATCTGGGGTTCTGAGGGGGCTTTCAAAAAGATTGGACAAGGGAGTCCAATTCTATGGGCCCCAGAAGGAGGTGCCCCCATCCTCCATTGTTTCCAAAGGAGGGAAAAATGTTTGTGAGCTGGAAGCTAAAGTCTCTGATCAGCCAGGTAAAATCTTGTGCACCAGCAACCCCTAGTGCAGTTTAGAGGGAACACTGCTCTTGATATGTTCATATGTGGTGGTGGAGAAGGAGAAAAGTCTTGTATAAATTATATAATGGGAAATGGGAACGAGGCAGGCCTCTTAAAAGCATGAGCACACCTCCATAGGGGATGGAGGTTGTATGCTCTATAACATAAAGAAGGACTTTTTTGATCGACAGTCCAGTAATTCCATGCGATTAGTACAGAAGCTTCCCAACCCTATGAATGATGTTGCTATGTGTTATGGCTTACCCAAGAGCCATGATGGCATCATTGCCTGCCATTATGTGTATATTTTAAAATGTAAGAGTCAGGGTAGACAAAACATTATACTAGTAAATTCTTGTTAGTGTCAATCCCAAGAAACTGGTAAGTGGATGTATTCTCATGGGGCATCTTAGATCACTGAAAAAGTTCTTTGTGAGTAAGGATATAACAAAAGATATTGTTGTTCTCGATTGCTATCTCTCAGAATGTTGAAGGTGTGAATGGAATACTATGGGGATGGAGCTGTGCCCTAAAAGCTGTGCTGTCTAAAAGCATTTTGATTCCTTGGTAAAAAAAACCTTCCTCCATTTTTTATTTGGTTTTGAGCCATGGCCATTGACCACAGTCAGTGGCCCTTTCCGCACTTCGACCTCACCCTGGATTTTTTCTGTGTTCGACTTTCAGCCATTTACCTTGCTGTTACCTCTGTTTATCTGTTGTTTTCTGCACTAATTTTGCCCCACTCCAATTTGCTTGCTGCCCTGGTTTATAAATTCTGCTTTGCAAACAGTAAACCCAGGTTTAATGTCCTAGGTATGGTGGAAAAGAGGTGGGGAGGATCAAAACCAAGTGAAAAATTCTACACTTAAATCTGAAGAAAAACAGGATCCATATACCCCAGGGCAATGGTGGTCCAAACACACAATGTCATGCAGAATTGACAAAAAAACTTGGATAAAAAGAGGGGTAAACTCAAGCGTAGTGCAGAATAGCTAGTAGGAGACAGCATTGAACCAGGATTAAAGGTCTAGTGTGGAAAGGGCCAAGGTTTAGTGGCATTTGGCAGCAGGAGAGTTTGTCATTCCTGAATTATTGGTGGCATTCCTTATGAAAATCAGCCACTTAGTAACAATTCCTATCATAGTGAGATATACTCTGGGCTTCAGTTATTGCAGCTGTCACTTTATGCTGAAGTACACAAAGCATAATATAGAAGTAATCTCTGACTCAGTTTAAACTATTGAACAGCAAAACAATTAAGAAAGGCACATAAGCTATTTTTCTAAGGTGATAAACACAAAACCAACGGAAGGATGCTGTTGCAGCTGAACTGGTCTTCTGATTCATCTGGCATATGTTCAAACAACAAATCACAAAGTCCTGGAAAATTGTCCCATGGCAAAACAGCAGCACCTAATTCTGCTAATACTTATTCTACCTAGGAAGTAGATCCAGATATACGGATCTCTACTGACCCATACCTTACTCCCTACCTCTGCTTCCTTTTAACTTTGATATCACTCAGAACTTTTCTTTAAAGTGCACCTCTGAGTAAACTGTTTTGCTGTTCTTTAGTTTATTGTGAAGACTTATTTTATGACCAATCACTTTCTGATTTATTCCTGGTATTCAGTTAATAGATCTGATAGGTAACAAGACACTCGAGTTTCTTTAAAAGAAACAATTTGTTGTGAAGAAAAACAGATAAAATAATCAAACTTGTATTATTATTAAAATCTTTTACTGACAAAAGTGGATTTATTAAGAAGTTAGTAACAGACTTTCAGATAATTCTCAGTCATATAGATTAAATTGCCTAGTTTATCTTTAAACTGCATTATGTTACATTTGAATTTCACACATTTTTGCACAACACTTTGGGCTTGTTTCATTCTCAGGCTAGCATAAAAACAAAGCAATATTTCTGTTTGTGCCTAACAATGCTTCTATTTATAGTGTTTCTGCTGCCTCTGGGAAAATCATAAGGAGGCTTTTATTAATCCTTTGACATCATTGTAGGACACTTAAAATTCTGACACTTGTTTGCCTGGAGAGTATTACGCCTAGTTCTCAGAGATCGTAGATGAGCTGATAAATTTGTGCCTTGGGCTTTACCACTTTAAACTGCAAGTAGGAGTTCACAGGATGGAATGCTTTCCTCATGGCAAAAACGTTCCTAGGCACAAAATACGAGCACATCAGGGAGAAGCCTGGAGTAGAATATTTGTCCAATCCAAAATCAAATGTTATGCATAAAGAATTTTTATGTGTGCATGTAAGGTTTTACAACTATTTGAGCTTTTCTGCCTGTGGTCTGAGTGGTACACCTTGTGCACTGTTTGTGAAAATTGAGCTTTAATCAACATGGTTGATAGTGTGGAAATGTTACAGCATCACTGGTGGTGCAAATCTTTTTTTCAGTGTTCACAGTAAATATTTTTATCCTGTCCTTTCACCGCCTAAACCAGGTGTGATCATTGTCCCAAGTGCTGGTGTTGGTATTGTCATTGGAGGCTACATTATTAAAAAACTCAAACTTGGTGCCAGAGAGTCTGCAAAGCTGGCGATGATCTGCAGCGGTGTGTCCTTGCTGTGTTTTTCAACCCTCTTCATTGTTGGATGTGAAAGTATTAATCTAGGGGGCATTAATATACCATATACCACAGGGTAAGTGTCTTTCGCCTTTTTTATGTCATGCATTTTCAGAAAGCCAACAATGATTTTTTTCTTCCCATAAGAACATTAGGGGATCAAAGTGCTTTACAGTAGCATCTTAAGAAGAGTTACAGACTTTTGTGGACAGAGGGGTATGATTCTGCTTAGGGTGGCATTGATGATCACACAAATGATAACAGCACAGTTTGATGTACTAGCACAGGGGTTCCTAACCTTTTCAAGCCTGCACACACCTTTGGAATTCTCACGCAGGGTGGTGGGCTCAACCAAAAAGTGGATGCCACGGGAGGTGGAACCAGTCACAAAATGGCTGATACAAGAAACAGAGCCAACCACAAAATGTCCGAAATTGAGGTTATATCTATATATCTAATAGCCAAGTCGCCCCCTGGTGTGCGGATACCTAAATCCGCGCACCTGGGGGGGAGGGAGAGTTTTGTGCACACGTGGGGCGGTCCCCAGGTGTGCACAAAAATCTGAAACTCTTAAAAAATGTCGGGGGGGATACTTAAATCCCCCCGAAACTGACAAAGCGTCCCCTGCGCATGCGCAGGGAACGCTCTGCAAACTCCCTCGGCGCCGGTGCCGCCGCAGAGGGGGGGGAAGAGAGCAGCGAGGAGCCGGGGGAGAGGCAATGGGGGGGAGATCAAGGGGGGGAGGAGACGGGGGAACCGGCGGGGGGATGGGGGGTACTTACCTCCTCCTCCTGCTTCCTCCTCTGCCTCCCCCCCCCGCGAGTATCGCGGGTCTGCCCCTTGTATCACCCTAATAGTAACTCTTCAACATTTCAGGCAGAAGCTCTGTTTAACAGCATATCTTTTAACCTACACAGCCAATCAGAAGCCCTGCTGGGCAAAAGCCCCACCTAGCCCTGCCCACTTTCTAAAAGCACCTGGGTGCAACGAAAGGTGTTGGTGGATGCCATGGTGCCCATGGGCACCACATTGGGGACCCCTCTTCTAGCAAGAAACTTGCCCGGTGGAAAGAAGTTAGAGCATGTTAACATGTTTGTGGGGGATTGGTAACAAAAAAGTTCAGACAAAAAAGAGGCTGTAGAAATCATTGTACAGCTATTAGTGCCCCATGAGCAGTTGGAATCTAGATCACATGTGAATGGTTTGACGTATTTGGTATAGATAACGAGTTTCCACATAAGTGTTTTATTTTAAGACAAGTTGATAGCATCAAGTCCCAGCTGCTTAGAAGGCAAACTGTCAGATTGGGCTTACTCTTGTTCAGTTCACACATGCCTGATCACATGTGGCAACAATATGAAGGCAGTAAAATGAAAATAAATAAAATAAGCATTCACACTTTGGATATATGGACCTTTCAGGTTTTTACTTATGCACAGGGATAATATTAGTTTGTGCTAAAATTTGGAAAACGCAACAGTGGCCATAGGATTGGAAAAGGTCAGTTTACATTCCAATCCCAAAGAAGGGCAATGCCAAGGAATGTTCAAACTATCACACAATTGCACTCATTTCACACGTTAGCAAGGTCATGCTCAAGATCCTACAAGCTAGGCTTCAGCAGTACCAGAAGTACAAGCTGGGTTTCAAAGAGGTAGAAGAACTAGAGATCAAATTGCTAACATTCGCTGGATTATGGAGAAAGCAAGAGAGTACCATAAAAAGATCTACTTCTGCTTCATTGACTATGCTAAAGTCTTTGATTGTGTGGATCACAACAAACTATGGCAAGTCCTTAAAGAGATGGGAGTACCAGACCACCTCACATGTCTCATGAGAAACATGTATAAGGATCAAGAAGCGACAGTTAAAACCGGATATGGAACAACTGATTGATTTAGTATAGGAAAAGGAGTATGACAAGGATGTATATTGTCCCCTTGCTTATTTAATTTATATGCAGAGTACATCATACGAAATGCCGGCCTGGATGAATCACAAACCAGAGTTAAGATTGCTGGGAAAACATCAACAACTTCAGATACGCAGATGATACCACTCTAATGGCAGAAAGTGAAGGGGACCTCAAGAGCCTCTTGCTGAGGATGAAAGGGGAGAGCACAAAAGTTCGCTTGAAACTCAACATAAAAAAACTAAGATCATGGCATCCTTGGCAAATAGAAGCAGAAGTCATGGAAGCAGTGACAGATGTCATGTTCCTGGGATCTGAAATCACTGCAGACAGTGACTGCAGCCATGAAATTAAAAGATGCCTGCTCCTTGGGAGGAAAGCGATGGCAAACCTAGACAGCATAATAAAAGTGGAGACATCACCCTGCCAAAAAAAGTCCGTATGGTCAAAGCAATGGTATTCCCAGTAGTAATGTATGGCTGCGAGAGTTGGACTATAAGGAAGGCTGAGCACCGAAGAATAGTATCTTTTGAATTATGGTGCTGGAGAAGACTCTTGAGAGTCCCTTGGACTGCAAGGAGATCAAATCAGTCAATCCTAAAAGAAATCAACCCTGACTGTTCCCTGGAAGGCCAGCTACAGAAGCTGAAACTCAAATACTTTGGCCACCAAATGAGAAGGGAGCACTCACTGGAGAAGACCCTGATGCTGGGAAAGATTGAAGGTCAAAGAAGAAGGGGATGTCAAAGGATGAGATGGTTAAACAGTGTTATCGATGCAATGAACATGAAATTAAGCAAACTCCAGAGCACGACGGAAGACAGGCGGGCCTGGTGTGATGTGGTTCATGGGGTCGCGAAGAGTCAGACTTGACTGTGTGACTGAACAACAACAAAAGGGTGATGTTGGGGCTGACATAAGAACATAAGAGAAGCCAATGTTGGATCAGGCCAATGGCCTATCCAGTCCAACACTCTGTCACACAGCGGACAAAAATACCAGGTGCCATCAAGAGGTCCACCAGTGGGTTTAGGACACTAGAAGCCCTCCCACTGTTGCCCCCCCTCCCCGAACCAAGACTCCAAGCATCAACTACCCCAGACCAAGAGTTCCTATCTATACCTTGTGGCTAATAGCCACTGATGGACTTCTGCTCCATATTTATCCAATTTCCTCTTGAAGCCATCCATGCTTGTAGCTGCTGCCACCTCCTGTGGCAGTGAATTCCATTTGTTAATCACTCTTTGGGTGAAGATTTGTCCGTCATGTATGGGATCAAATGCAGATTCTGTATAAAAAGCTGTTATCTATCATCTAAGCAGAGCACAATAAATACCTTGGCTTTTTGACAAACATACATCCCAGGGCTGAATGGAGTGCCAGTACCCATGGGAAGAGGGAGGAAGAATGGCTATGACATGATGGTTCAGTATAAAATACAGCTTTCAGCTCTGGGTAATGCCTGACCTCCCTCTCTTTCTCTGATTATCTTGTGCTTACTCTGAGTGTTCAGAATTGGCCTCAGAAAATGGAAAACTATTGGAAGCTTCAGGTTAAGAAGATATTCTGCAAATTTAAGTTGACACATCCAGTCTTGTATTTGCTGATGTGCTATAATTTTCCTATGTCATCAGAAAACACAAGGACATTCTGTGTGTTATATCTCCGCACTAGTATTGAGGACTTTAGACTTTGAATACCACAAATGCTCTGCAAAACGTATTCATGTGTTTGGTAGGGATTTGTCATGGGTGTTGTGTTTTTTTGTAAATTCAAGGAAGTAATGTCCACTGGTTCACTTTCTCTGAGTGTGTTTGTAGAAGCCTTTTTGATTTTTCTTTATTAAGGCTTGTTCTTGTGTATGTTTAGTAATTTTAGCTTTTATAATACTTTATACCAATTTACATAGAATAAATACTGGCATCGCTATCCTGTAATTTTGTGGCTCCCTTTTTTAAAAAAAAAATCAGGGTAAATTGGTGTTATGCTTGTATATCTCAACTGGATAAAAGTGCAATAACATGACAAATGAATTTTAAAGTGAGTGAAAAATTATACATAAGGGCAACACTCCCCCCCCCCCAGATATATTGAGAGAATCTGAAATGGTATAATTAAAGAAATGTGGTCTTGGACTTGACTGGAGGATTGCTCAGTGAAAATAGCTACTCATTGTTTGATGACAGTAAAATGATATCTGTCTGTTTCCATGCTTGAATTTATTAGGACAGATTTTGAAAATAAAATGTACTGTGTGGATACTCGGTGTTCCCTCTAAGCTGAGTTAGTGTAAGTTAGCTCACAGTTTTTTAGCCTCCAGCTCACATATTTTTGTCTTAGCTCAGGAAGAATGGCTCCAGAGTAAACTAATTATGCAATAGCCAGATTGCTCACTCACAACTTTAATGCCAGTAGCTCACAAAGTAGAATTTTTGCTCACAAAACTCCACAGCTTACAGGGAGCATTTGCCTTTCTATAAATGTTTGCTGCAGCCACATTTGGAATACTGTTCAGATTTCTGGTTTTTCTCTCTCTCCTTCTCTTCATTACCCCCCTATATATCTCCTCAGAGCAATTAAGGTGATTAAGAGGGGTTGGAGTTCCTTTTTATGATCATTAGATGCTTTTAATGTGTGAATTTAAATTATTAAGGATCAAGTTAGAATGGATCTTGCATCTGTTTTTTAAAGTGTTAATCATATCTATGTGTGAGAGGTACCTGTATATCTTCCCTTGTGGCTGGAGATGCATTTGTACCCCCTCACTTACACTGCAGCCCTGAACCAAATAACTCATGTATGCTTCAGAAATCAAGACTTCAAAAAATTGAAAAATCTCCATCCATTTAGCGGGGCTTTGGGTGAGCACAGGTGTGATGGCAGTAAATGGTTAAGGCTTTAACCTGATCTGAGAACCTTGAGTGAGAGGGGATTCAAATAGAATTCTTCCATTGAGAGAGTCAGGATAGTTAACTGTGAAAGAGCAAAGCAGAATGGGAGAGGATCAAGAAGGATCCTGAATTAGGGAAGTGGGAAACTTAGCTCATTTCTATAAAGACTGAGGGAAATAGCTCCTGGTGATGGGCGTGTGTGATTCTAACAAATCTGAGAGAAAGAGCTACTAGAAGATGAGGGTGATCCCTAGCTACTGTATAAGGAAGGAAATTGGAACTTGTGTGAATGTTCCTGCCTTCACTAACTTTAGTGTCTGTTGGACCAAGAAGCTTATATTAATTTATATAAGAAAAACTGCCAAGAAATCTTTCTTCAAGTTTTAATGACCTGTCTGAAAAACAGAAACAGTTACTTGTTTGTGACAAATTATCTTGTGTTTATTTTTATACAGTTACCTCATTCCTGTTGCCTGTTCACCTCATAATTCCTAAACCTGATTCCTACCTGACTATTTTCCCTCAAAGTGAAATAAAATAGTTAGTTTTGATTTACCATCAGCCTCTCATGTGCCATTATCAAACAAGAACAAAAGAAGGATTTTAGTCCTCAGTTAGCTAGGCTGGGTCAGCATTTACCAATATGCATTCAAATGACTGGGTGGGACAGCCAGAGAAGAACAAAGAAGAAACATAAAGGGGCTGCTCAGCATAGAACAAAATAAAGGGAAATCCTGTGAGAGGGGGCAAAATCCAGGATAAAAATTCTTATCAGTATTTCTAATAGTTAACATGGTCCCATCTTTGGAAACTTAAATCAGATCAGAGCCATGTTGAAGAATGGGGTTTCCCCCTCCAAACTTGAGGGACATCCTAGGTTTGCAGAAAATCCCAAACTTGAAAAAAACAAGAAGGGTATAGAAACTACCTCCCAAACAGAGAGCTGGCAGGCTCCTCCTCCACTGAGGCAGTGGTGCTTGGAGGCAAGTGGGCAGGCCAGAAGGATGTTGAGCCTCCACCACCACCCCTTCCAGTGTCCCCATTTGCTGCCAACCTGGCTACCTCTACTCCGAGGCAGTGGTGGTAGAAGCCGGAGCGGGAGCCTCACCCTCCTGCCTCCATTGCTGAGCTGCTGGAGTGGCAGCTATTGTTGCATTCATGGCATAAGCCAGGCAACTGGCTGGCTGGGTTGAGTAGTAGGGGCATGTGGCTAGGCAGGCAAAGTGGGGGCAAGGCAGACTAGGAGGGACAGGAACTGCTGGGGAGGAAGACAGAATGGTGGGGAGCTAAATTCTTCCACACCTGTGAGACGTATGGGTCCCCTCTTGTAATATTATAATGTGTTAAATTTATTCCTTTGTTCATCCTGAATCTACTGCCCAAAGTACTACTTTAGGCAATGCAGAATAAGTGCATATTTGCTGCCATAAGGTTAGCACATATGGCTTTAAAAGGGATTAAACAAATTCCCCTTTGGAAAGAGATCTAACAGCAGCAATGACAGATGACTGGAACCTCCAGGTTTAGAGAGCAGTTGATGGCACAGAACTGTTGCCTTCAAGGCCTGGTTGGGTGATTCCACAGAGTATCTGCCTGGCCCCGATGGATCTTCTCATCTGCTCTGGGAAGATTCTCATCTTTTTATGTTAGGCTTTCACTCAGACCATTCAAATATCAATTTCCATTGCGTTTCCTAGAACTGGCATAATAAAAACAGAGCAAATGGACCAGTGAGGAGTCTGTTGTGTACAGATTTCATAATTCATCTTTTAGATGGACCAATGTCTAGCTGCTACAGCAACCCTTAGGAAACAGCCAGAAACTGTTGTCATGTCAGTTGCTAAAGGCTGAGGTACTTTAACTTCAGTCTTTTAATTTCTCATTGACCATTACTTACCTTGACTTGACTAGTAGTTTAGACAAAGTGATATTTCAAAAGAAAAATTTGTGCCTAGCATTCCTTAAATATTTTACTTAGCTCTGCTACTGTTATATAAGAGGGCATAAGTCCAGTTGTCTTCATAGGTGACATGAAATCTGTTAGGAAATACTGGGGAGTGTTCTCTGGCTAATTTATTATATGTGAAAATTAGTATAAAGGAACAGAGAAGCTGACTTTTAAAACAAGTTCAGGAAGTGCTGTCACTTGGACCAGAATCTGGTTGTGTCTGGTCTTAGCAAAAGCTGAAGGATGAGCTTGGATACATTTTTGGCATATTTGCAGACTAGTTTTCAGAGGTTATGGGCACATGCTCGATTTGATCTTTGCGGCGGGGGTGACAGTGGATCGGGTTACTGCTTTGGCAGTCCCATGGTCGGACCACCATGCCCTGAGGGCGCGTTTGAATGTTCCATCCTGACCCTGTTTAGGCGGCGAGCGTATTTTAGCTCGCCTGCGGAGCCAGATGGACCCAATGCAGCTCCAGATGGCCCTGCGGGAACTGATGCCCCCTGGCGGCTTGTGGAGGACTGGCAGAGCAGGCTCTCCACAGCCATCGATGAGATCGATGTAGTCATTTTAATAGTCATTTTAATAGTCATTTTAAAATGTAAGCTGTTTGATATATGTTCAAGACACAGTCCTTGTGGACTGATATATAATCTATATATCTAATAGCCAAGTTGCCCCCGGAGTGCGGATCGCTAAATCAGCGCTCCGGGGGCACTTGGGGGGGAGGGGGAGGTTTGTGCACACGTGGGCCAGTCCCCACGTGTGCACAAAAATGCTAAAAGTAGGGGAAAAATTCGGGGGGATGTTTAAATCCCCCCGAAAGTGCAAGAGCGTTCCGTGTGCATGCGCACAGAACACTTGGTAACCGAGGCTGCTGCTGCCGCCGCTTGAAAGGGGAGGGGGAGGGGGAAAGAGAAGAGCGAGGGCCGGCGGCTCCTGCCGCCGGGGCTCGCAACGGAGAGGAAGGGAGGGGAGGGGGAGGGGGGAAGAGACGAGCAAAGCGGACGCCTCTCCCTCCCAATAGGGGTCTGCCTCTGACCTCCCCCTCCCCGATGTCCCAGCCTCGCCTCCCCCCCCCAGTCCTGGGATCCCCCTCGACTCACCCGGGAGGAAAGAGCTGATGCCACTTTGCACGCAGGAATACAACAACAGAGGCCGATCCTCCCCTCCCCTCCGGCCAGGAAGGAAGTGGTCTTCCCCCCCCCTCTGCTTCCCTGGCTACTCTAGGAGTTTGGCCTCGCTGGGGGCCGAGACGGCCTGAAGAGGGGAGACGAGCTAGGCCCAGCGGCAGGAGCCGCTGGGGCTCGCTTTGCAGGGGAGGGGAGGGGAGGGGGGAAGAGACTATCAGGATCTGCTGCAGCTACAGTACGAAGGTGTGGCTGTCATGAAGTTGTTTGACAGAGCAAAAGTCAACGTTAACCTCATCTTTCTCCTGAACAAGAAGTTTTATGGAAAGTAACTCCTGTTCCCCAGTCATCTGTGGAACTAGCATTTTGCATTTGCATCCGTGTGCAGTGGAACTCTAGACTCTGTCCTGCACAGACTTTGCCACCAAGTGCCTGGTGGTGGGGGGGAACAGCGGCGACTTACTCACCTACTCCTGCTGCTTCCCCCCCGCGAGTATCGCGGGTCCACCCCTTGTTTATACAAGAATATCAAAAAATATAACCAGAGTCCAGTAATCTTCCTGTTTCAAGGCAGAACCTCCTCTTCAGATGTTTGGCTTAAAGGTTATGAAGATTTCATGAAGTCTTTGACATCTCATTGGCTCCTTAATGGATCTGGATTTGTTCTGAAATTTTTGTTAGAAACTAACTTCATCAGTTATATTTCACACAATTTCAAAAAGTTGTTCAGCTGCTTCAGGAAGAAGTCATTTTGTAGCTTGTTAGAACTAATGAAGATATTGTAAAGATGCAAAATAATGTAAGTTAGTGGTTTGATTTAACTTTTTGGAAATTTCAGAACAGCCCAAGATCCATTTAGGAGCTATCTTGGAATAAAACCTCTGAAGAGGTTCTGCCTTGTAACAGGAAGATTTGGATAAATGTTTGAAATACTTGTCCAAATGCTATGTTGGTCTGAATTTTTTAAAATATTGTATATGTTTAGTATATGCACACAAATTTTAATATAAAAATCTTGCATTGTTCTTGAATATATGTGAAACAATTTTCATATAAAGAGATCACTATATATAAATTTTGGTTCAAATGAATTTGTGCGCTGGTGTGTGTTAGCTTTTGTGACTCTTTGATTTCATACAGTGCTGTTTTTTGGTACTTATAAATTGGATAAACAAGTTTGTAAACACAAACAACATATGGACATGTTTGTACATTCTTAGATGTACACTGCAAACATATGACACCTATACCTGAAAATGCAATGTGTCAAGTGGCCCTAAGGATGGTGTGATACTTTGTGTGGCCCCTGTGTTTGTGTCCTACACCAGTATACATCTTTGGGAAATGTGATTACTGCATAATCTATACAGCTGCTCTTAGGTGAATGAAAACTCAGTTTGGAAATGTAGTGCACTCTTTGTTAATACTGGTAAGCCAAGTGGTGCTTCCAAATCCAGTATGCAGAAGCAAAGCAAATGAAATTCCAGAAAGCTCTCCCAACTTGCATTCTCCTATTTGCATTCACTTGTTAGTAATTCAGACAATATGAAGCTGTTCTTAAAAGACAAATGTAAATATAAGCAGCTTTTAAAATGCTTTTTATGATGGCAGCATGTCTTTTGTTGACTTGAGAGCCGACAGTCTCAGTCATCTTTCAGTAAGTGATGCAATCATGAATATTCAATAGAATTTCTAAATAATTCCACTGGAGAAATAAGAAGCAGTCTTTGTTTTCTCAGTATGGTATGGCAAAATCTTACTGCATATGTAGGTGTAGTGTTCATACAATACAATAAATACTGTTATTTTAAAAATAGGTTTAAAGATATATCAAGGAATGCATTTAATGACATTTAAAAATGTGTTGGTGATAAAAGATAATGAAAGCCATGAGGCTTTTGTGTATGAGTAACCAGGAATTAATAGTGTCACCCGCATTTCAGCACCATCAGAATTATTTAATGGTCTCACAACTACGAAAGGTGCAAACTCATAAAATCCTCTGGGTTAGATCCAGACTAAATTTTCCAATG
>NW_015160209.1:81821-87187 GCF_001447785.1 Gekko japonicus
AGAAAGGGCACCTTGAGGCATGACAAGGGGAGCTTGCAGCAGGAAGAGGAAATCCGTAGAAATTGCCGCTGTTGATTGGAGCCAAACCTCTACCTAGAAATGAAATTGCTCTACCTAGAATTGCTCTACCTAGAAACCACTACCTAGAAATGAAATTGTTAGAACGGATAAAAGGAAGTACTTCTTTACCCAAAGAGTGATTAACACATGGAATTCACTACCACAGGAGGTGGTGGCGGCTACAAGCATGGACGGCTTCAAAAGGGAATTAGATAGGCATATGGAGCAGAGGTCAATCAGTGGTTATTAGCCACAAGGTATAGATAGGAACTCTCGGTCTGGGGCAAGTGATGCTCTGTCTTCTTGGTGCTTGGGGGGGCCAACAGTGGGAGGGCTTCTAATGTCCTGGCCCCACTGCTGGACCTCCTGATGGCACCTGGTATTTTTGGCCACTGTGTGACAAAGTGTTGGACTAGATGGGCCTTTGGCCTGATCCAACATTGGCGTCCCTTATGTAAACCTAGTTTTTTTCTGTCTCTGCATATACCAGATTTTTTCATAATAAGGTATGCATGTAGATGGCGCATATTAGGCTTATGGGTTTCTGGAATAGGAATGGATATTGTGGGACTAACTTGCTCAACCATATGCAACCAGTAGTGCTGAAATAAGTGGTACCATCAATTTACTGAAAAATGTTGCTCAGTTTGTGAATTTAAGATAACTGAGTAGTTCTAGAACAGGAATTGTTCTTTGTAATGAATGTGTGTATAATAAATTCTGATGTGATGTTGATATCATTCTAAATTTATGCCAAAATGTTCAGCATTAGTGGTATCTTCAGCTTACTTTTTTTCCAAGGGAGGAAACACAAGGCATTCTTGTAGTAGACTCTTAAGAACTGATTGATGCTGGATTTCCCCAAACATTAGATACACGAGATTATGTGTGAGCACATGAATATGCCTTAGACTATGGGTGTCAGATCAGGCCCCCGGAGGGCTTCTATCAGGCCCACAGTGGAACTGGCTGTCTTCTGCTTCTTCTTCCATTTCTGCTGCTCCTGCATCATCATAGGTTTGCAGCTTCAGATACACACCTGAACAGCATACTTAAGATTGCAACAGTACATTTTGATGCAGTAATTCAGAGCAAGAGGTGTCAGTTATCAGACACTGTTAAATAAACAAAATATTGCAAGAGTGCTAATGTTTTAAGCATGTTTTTATATTAAATTTTAAAAGCCCTTTGTGTTTGTGTCCTTTATAAAGTTTATATCTCCGCTACCTGGCATTACATTTTATGACACACATGGCCTGGCCCAACAAGGTCTCATTTATGTCAGATCCGGCCCTCATAACAAATGAGTTCGACACACCTGCCTTAGACTTAATCAGACCATTGTTCATTCAAGGTCACCCGAGGCTCTTTTTGTAGCAGGAACTCCTTTGCATATTAGGAGACACACCCCTAATGTAGCCAATCCTCCAAGAGCTTATGGTAGCACCTGTAAGAAGAGCTCTGTAAGCTCTTGGAGGATTGGCTACATTAGGGGTGTGTCTCCTAATATGCAAAGGAGTTCCTGCTACAAAAAGAGTCCTTACGTCAGTATTGTCTACTTAGTGGGTCTCTGGCAAAGGTCTTTCACATCACCTACCACCTGGTCCTTTCAGCTGAAGATGCTACTGAGCCACAGCCCCACCCCAAATACAATATGTGAAGGGAAGATATGCATTTGCATATTTGCCAATGAGTCTCAGCGATTGTGCAGTGATGAATGTTTACTGTCCATTGCTCTTCTTCACCCTTAAAGTGCTTACCATGCCAGGCATTGTCCTACTTGCAGAGCCACATGAAGTTTGAATTTACTAGAATAAAGATGCATGGCTGCATCATTTTTTGTGATTCTGTAATATAAAAAAATCAATCTGTAGGTCTCTGTGCTAGTTGAGAATATGTTAACATATGCTTGTCATTTTCTGCTGTTAACATCTACTGCACTTGCCTTTTGTAGTCCTACTCTCACCATGGCACATAGGAATCTGACTGGTAGCTGTAATGTCAACTGCGGCTGTAAAATCCATGAATATGAACCTGTCTGTGGGTCAGATGGAATCACATATTTCAACCCTTGTCTGGCTGGCTGCATCAACAGTGGAAATCATACCGCAGGGGTGAGTACTCAACTACTTACACATGTGGTGTGTTGTGCTGTGAGAAAAACGTGTGCAAAGAGCTTCCTGTCATCTACCTAATTGTTCCAGCCTTAACCAATAACATTTTAGAAAAAAAATCCCAGAGAGTGTGTCCTTTATCAGAGCAACCACTTGTTTCTCCAAGAAATCCAGTTTTTTTGTTCCTACCAGCTCATAAGAAAGTGTCTCATGCTTTCAAATAACCACAGCTCTTTGTCCTCTAATATCTGCTTTTCCCAAAAGAGTGGACTTTTCCATACCATAAATATCTCAAAAGCATGGTACCCTTCTCAGAGCATGGTATGAGGATGATCCTCCCCTCTGAGTACATTTGGATTTTGTGAGTTGTGAGGGTCATGCACATAATGGTGAACTTTTCAAGTCAAGCTTCCTTAACCAGATACACAGTACAAGCTGGTTCCTGTTGTCATGGATGGTATTGGTAGTTGGCTTAGTTTAGACCCATACTCTATTATTAGCAATTTAGCCCAGCACTTGTATCTTATCTCTCTCTGGCACTGAAACCAATCTGTTGGAAGCATAATTTCAGAGGGTAACTCTGGTCTGCAGCAGAACAGCTAGATTTGACTCCAGTAGCACCAACATGATTTTTGGCACGTAAGCGTCCAAGTATCTGACAAAGGGAGGTCTGACTCTTGAAAGCTCATGCCCTGAAAATATTGCTGGTTTCTAAGGTGCTACAGGACTTGAATATGTTCTCAAATACAAGGCAGGTGGCAGTCGAATATGAGACAGTCATAAGAACATAAGAACATAAGAGATGCCGATGTTGGATCAGGCCAAAGGCCCATCCAGTCCAACACTCTGTGTCACACAGTGGCCAGAAATACCAGTACCATCAGGAGGTCCACCAGTGGGGCCAGGACGTTAGAAGCCCTCCCACGGTTGCCCCCCCCCCAGCACCAAGAAGACAGAGCATCACTTGCCCCAGAGTCCCTATCTATACCTTGTGGCTAATAGCCACTGATGGACCTCTGCTCCATATGCTTATCTAATTCCCTTTTGAAGCCATCCATGCTTGTGGCCGCCACCACTTCCTGTGGCAGTGAATTCCAAGTGAATTCCAAGTGTTAATCACTCAATCGTATGTAGGGCACAGTCGTCTGTAGGGCATAATCAGTGGGTGAGTGGGAGGGAGGGAGGAGGAGTTTAGGCCTTTCTGTCAATTCCCCTCTGTCTTCGCATTATAAGACAAACACAGAACTGGGGAATCCATGTAAACCTGCCTGCAGTCAGTGTTGTTTCCTAGTAAAAATGCAACCAAGAAATGTTGGTGTTTGATGCTCCTTCTCTTGCAATTTCACAGATAAGGAATTATACTGAATGCGCCTGTGTTCAAAGCCGACAAGTTATCACACCACCTACGGTGGGACAGCGCAGCCAGCTAAGAGTGGTGATTGTCAAAACGTATCTCAACGAGAATGGTTATGCTGTGTCTGGAAAGTGTGATCGAACCTGCAATACGCTCATCCCATTCCTTGTTTTCCTCTTCATAGTTACACTTATCACAGCATGCGCCCAGCCATCTGCAATCATAGTAACACTCAGGTGAGAGAGGTGTCTGAATCATTGACTATCACCTGCTACACAGTCAGTGTCTATGTCATCATCAGTTATTGGGCGAGTCATGTTTAACTCTTCTGAGTTAAGGGGTGGTGGTGATTTGCACCCATTTTACAGGTGTAGATGGAGGCAAGAAGGAAATGGGAAGTACAGCAGGAAGGGGTTCACAGTATGTGAATCCACTGAACAATTTGTCTGAAAAACCTCTTAAGATATTAGCATGATGGACGGTTCGATTTGACTGCATACTTCAGCATGTATATCATCAGTTGCTTTTTTAAAAAAGCATTCACATTTCCAAATGTCTTCCTCCAGGAAAAATCGTATGTATCATACAGAAGCCCTAAGCATGGCTGCTAAGTTTTCCGTTTAGAAAAGGACAACTAAGGGGGCAATGCAGGGGGGTTGCTGGAAGTAGACAGAACTTTTTAATTCCTGTCCCATAATACTTGCACTTGGGAGCTCCTAATAAAGTTGATTCTAAGCCATAGATTCAGGAAGGAACAAAGGACGTGCTACTTTGCTCAATGAGTAATTTGTGAAATTACTAAAGCCAAAGGATGTAGTGAGCACAGTTGGCGTTAGAAGGGGGATAGGCAGATTGATGGAGAATAGGTCCATCAATGGCTACTAGCCAGTGAATAAAGGAAAACTTTGAATACTAGTGCTAGGGGGGGAACTGACATTGTGGCCTCTGTGCCCTGTTTGCTGGTCCTCCATGGCAGCTGGTTGGCCACTATGTGAAACAGGCTGCTTGACTGGGTGAGCCACTGATTTATGTAAAGTGTTCCATAGCTTTTTGGAAAGAAGCTGTTCAGTACCGGACATTTTTGTTGTACCAAGCAGAATCCAAAACTGCCACAGAAAATTAAGAAATGTCAGAAGTACAAAAATAACTTTCTTTAAAGAGGGGAGGCAGTGATGAATCTGTGTTATTTTAAGTCTGCTCTTCCTGTAAGGAGCTCAGGGTGGCATATGTGGGTCTCTCCTTCTCCTCCAGTTTATCCTCACAACAACCTAGGTTACGGTGAGAGGGACTGGTTCACCCAAGGTCATCTAGTAAGTTTCATGGCAGATTGGGATTTAAACCTAGGTCTTTTCATTCCTAGTTCAACACTCTTAACAACTGCTCCATAAGCTGACACATTATCTTTTTGCCTGTATGTTACATAGAAGGGCATGGCTATATTCACCTCTTTTGGTAATTGTATTAATCATGGTGTTCAATCTCAAAATGAAGAGAGGTGGTCAGTTTTGTGAGTTTTATTGGACAGGATGCTAGGATGTGGATTTATTAGCCTGCCCTGAATTCTTTGAAGATGGGGAAATAAATTAATAGGAATAGAAGCAAGATACACACATTTAGTAAGCCAGGCTATACAAGCAGTTTTTCATTGCGGTTCCTCAGCTGCAGATACATTTCTGTCAGCTCAGAGATCAGTTTTCTATTCAACTGCCTTGGTGCCAGCTTTTGCAATATCTGTGGCACTTGGGCAGATGCATCCATGCTGTTGGCTTATTCAAAATAGGCCAGTGAACCTTTTAAAAACTCAAGACATACTTTGCTGTTTCGTTATCCTAGTTTTA
>NW_015160209.1:87210-98688 GCF_001447785.1 Gekko japonicus
GTAGAAGATGGCGAGAGGCCTTTTGCCCTTGGGATGCAGTTTGTCTTGTTAAGAACCCTTGGTAAGTGCAGAGGCAGGTGCCATTTTATGCAGTACTGAAGATACAAAAGTACATGAGGGAGGAGCACAATTAGATGCAGTATTTGGTTTAGTGGCCATTCAGGTCAACTGGTTGGTTAACATTTGAATATGTCCTTGATTTCTGTGCCAGTTAGTTCACAAACATCTTGCTCACAATGCCTCTTGTTCTGGTTCTTAGGTTTAGAGCATTTTAGTTTTTACAGCACAGGAATTGTCTTAACAAGATAAAGTCAGTAGTGCCTTAGAGACCAACAAGAGTATCAGAGTATAAGCTTTAGAGAGTCACAGCTCCTCTCGTCAGAAAGGATACTCAGTTTACAATGCTGTACCTTGAGCCTTCTCTTGCTAATTCTTCTCCAATTTCAATTTATTTCAGCATACATTCCTACACCAATTTACTTTGGAGCAGTCATCGATACAACCTGCATGTTGTGGCAGCAGGAGTGTGGAGTGCAAGGTTCATGTTGGGAATATGATGTGACGTCGTTTCGTTTTGTCTATTTTGGACTAGCGGCTGGTCTCAAATGCTTGGGATTCTTGTTCATTTCCCTTGCCTGGTACTCGCTGAAGTATAAAGAGGAGAAACTGCAAAGGCATAGGTGGAGGGCTTCACCTATCCACACAGTGAGCGAGTTGGTGGCTAACACTGGAACTCAGCAGAACTGTGCAAGGACTAGATCCTGCCCCACTTTTAGCTCTCGCAGTGAGCGTACTGAAGATCTCGGTCTGATCAGTGGAATGCAGTATGTAGCACAGACATATTCTGGACCCCTTTCAGAAGCAATAAGTATCTGTGTTGAAAAGACCACGGAAGAAGCTGCCCCTGAGATATAGGCCGCAGTTTCTGGAAACCTCAAATTGCTTTGTAGATAATTTATGTATGGCGCCTTTTGAAACACCTGTGCCTTCTCTTTCCTAATGTAATCTGCAAAAGATGATATACCAACACAGCATAATGCACAGACAGAACTGTGACTCATCTGAGGGCTGGCTCCCTTAGACCAACGCAGGTTGCTCTTTCTCCCCTCCAAAAAGTGAGTTTTAAAGTATGTTTGTGAGGATTTCTGTTGTGTCCACTAAATCTTGACATGTTCAAATCAAGTGTTACAGTGGAAACAGTCCCTAAACTGTGAAAGGCTACAGACGATTGACAGCAATGCTGTTCCTTGGGGATGAGATAAATGATGGTTTTGTTTTCAAGCACAACTAGACCTTGTCTCTCTCACCTATGCATCTCAGAGTGGTTTTTCTTCTGTCTGCTGTTTATGCCCCCCCAATCTTTCATTCAACAGAATTGGAAAGTGGGCTGTGTTGAGTCTTAACATGTACAATTATCCCCAGTGTGTCCTTTCACCCCCATAGTACTACTAGACGCCATAGAATAGTAGATGTCTATATAGAGGGAAGGTCTAAAATGTTCAAGACATAAATAGCCTTAACCTCACAATATTAATTTAACCTTTTAATGCTGCATTTCAGTTTAGCACTTGGTTACTAACTAATTAGCATACAGGATACAAAACTGTAATCGTAAAGCATAACTGATGTTTTAAGGCAGGTTTTGTCTTTGCTTATTCTTGCAACTATTCATGGCGATTATTCTGCTTCTCTTTCCAAATCCACTCTTAAGCTCTCAATTGAAAACAAAGCTGCCCTGGATGTGTGGCAGCCAGAGGGGAATCTGAGTATTACAGCTTTTTGTGTAGCAGTGAAATTTCATTTTAAAAACACCTCAAAGAAGTAAAGTATTGAATGAATCCACTAAGAAGCCTGCTCTTTCATTATATGGTTAAATTTATTGTTTCCCCAAGTCCCACTGTAGGAAAAACAATTTCTGACCCTCTTTTAAAGGTACAATTTAGAGATCATATTTATCAATGAGAATACTCCCAACTGGCATAAGTCCTTTTGACCAGTGTAGTAAGATGGTCCCTTATTTCTTAGAAGTTCTACAGGTGCTAAATTGCTGTGCTGTTACCTCTGCCAGCACGCTGGTATACTGCATCAGGTTCCTTTGAATGGAGAAGGGGTTCCATTGTGATATAGTTTTTCCTTCATGCTATTAAAGGGCTTCCAAATGAACTCAGCGCATGCAATGAGGGCTTTTGTGACTTCCCCCGCCCCAGAAGCAGCCTCTGGTGCCACTGGCCATGCTGTTCCTGAAACTCAGGGGTTATTCACATGGTCTTTGATATAAAGTTGCAGTCAGAAAAAATAAATTCAATCTAGCATACATCTTAGTTTATGTATACTCTTTACAGAGTTTTGTGGGTTGCAACAGCCAGAAACCAGTTCAGGGAGAAATGGTTTACCTGTGGACTGGAAGAAAATGGTTAGGTGCTGTCTTATAATGGGAAAGTACATTGCACAGTGGGTACAGTCAGAACTCAAGGCTATAGGGCATCCCACAAAACTAGGTTTTGCTGGAGTGCTATGTAATACAAGGCCATAGTTCATGCTGGAAAGTGGGAGGGGGGCAAAAAGCTGTCAGTTTTGCAAATTATTGGTGCAGGGAGCATGCAGTGCATCTGCATCAGGCCTATTTGGGAAGGTCCTGTACTGAGTCACCCTATTGCAAGCCTACAAATTGCCATTTTCTGAACTAAACAAGTGGCAACATTATCTTCTGTTCAATCAGTGCGGGGCTCAGGCTAGTGTCAATTGAAAGCCACATTTCTTGGGCATGTCAGTCACTGTGATTGCCAAAACAGCAGATGCCTGTCTGGCTGGGCCTTTAATTGCTTCCCATGGGCCGGTGATACTCACTCACTGGTCCACTGATAGCATCGTTCTTAGCTGTGGAAGAACGACTCGAAATAGTCTTTTGGCGTAGCAAACAATATGTCAAAGTGTTGTTTTCCCTGTACCACCAACGTCCAAGTCTTAATGTTTTGATATTTCAGATATGTATATATAATGTATAGGAAAGTAGACAGCCATAAGTAGTAATGTAAATAATAGTATAAAGAACTAATAATACTATACAAGCCTAATATTGCCTCCATTTTTAAATAAAACAGTTCTTCTGCCTGTCTCCAGTCAATTCAGTATTGGCCTCACTCTCACTATTTGAAACTTTATCCAAAGCTGCCTCCAGTGTTAACAGTCTGAGCTTATCTGTACATTTAAAAGCATTGTGTAGTTTACATATTTATAGTGCATCTTACTACCATCGTTATACTCAGGTTGTAAGTTGGAGGGTGAAAAGCCTGGGCTGGTGGCATTAGGATTCCAACATTTTATGCAGTAGGGAAGAACAATTTTCTCTTCACGTCAACACTCTCAGTTGAATGCATGACCTGTTAAGAGGCATAAATGTTGGTCTGGTGCTAATAGTTTATCTTTCCAGCGGCACAAGCACTAATTTCAGTAACTCCATGTGCTTAATTTATGGCATTCTAATTGTTTTCTAACAAAATAAATGCCCATAATCATCCGGTTGAGCAGTACACTGTTGCCCTGCAGGTTGGTAATTTAACTGTAATAGAGCAAAAATTAAACTAGTGTATTGTGTGTTACAATAACTACTTACCTGAAGTTCTGATTTTGTTTCTAGCTCATATCTTATGTGTGTGTTCCTGGCCCTTTCCAGAGCTGCAAACATAACATATATTACTTCAGCAAGTTAACAATTTGAACATATTGTTTTACAGCTCTGCTAAATTATGGAGACAGACAATTCACATTCTTGGAATTGTAAAATTTAGAACATAATTGGGTTGGCACAAATCTTTTGTGCCATGGGCAGATAGTTCTGGGTGAAATGAAAAAAAACAAACAGTGATGAATTAAAAGGAACTATTCCAAGACATATGCAATTTTGAATGTGTTGCTTTGTTCTGCTGCTGCTGCTTGGTCCCATGGAAGCAAAAGCCACTTTGGCTATTGACCTCAAATGAAACAGCAGTATCCTGTATATTATTACCAAATGTGATACCTGAAAGGGAAATGTTTTAGTATTAATCAAGGGGTAAGCTAATTAAAATGCTTTGTTGAATAAATATGTGAGCGTGGACAAAGAGAAGGCATTTGTATCAATTGTGCCTGCAATGATAAAAAATACTGGTTTGGTGAACTTGTTTAGTGTAAAGTAGGTTTGTTTAGGGTTTTTTTAAAAAAAATTAATAATTCTCAGTGGAGCAAAATTTTCAAAAACAAGATGCAAGACACTGTAAAACCAATGATATGAACAGGTTTTTTTGTGAACATGTATTTGCAAGTGAACCCTTAAGCACTTGATATTTTGAAATAAAATTGACTTCTCAATGAACAAATGTGCTTTTATTGTGTGGTATATAACTCCATGGAGCAGGCCTATATCATTCTGAACGTTGTGTTTGTCTTGTAGTGTTGGGAAACGGGGAAAGTGGCAGAAACCTTTACAAGGAAGAGGTGGCGACAGTCACTTAATGCTTTACCTATTTCTGCTTATGCTACTGTGGCAAATAAACATGTGAATACAAATTCCAATTTAAACTTGCAGATCCCTACCTGAAGGTGAAGATCCTGTTATCTGAATCAGGGTATCTGTGTTTTGATTGTTCAGAAAATGTGCATTCAAAATGGGAACTGAAACTTGTGGGTTGTAGTCTAAGTACCCCACTGAGCAAAGGATGGTGCATTGTGTTGGCACAATGTCTGTGCCAATAAAGGTTTTGACTGACTGACTACATGTCCCCTTAGCCACACAGAGTACTTGGGATACAATCCAGTGACTTATATTTGGTTTTTTGTTCTTGGTGAGTTAAGCTACTGATTTTAAATTGTCTCAATTCAGATAAATCTATCTTGAATTCAAATAAATTATCACTGTGAACAAAATTAATATATCATTCAGCAGTACCGCATCACATAAGTCTTAGCCCTGAAGTGAAAGATTTCTTTAATGACAAGGAAATATAATCTTTCATGAAGACTGAGGATCAGCTGCCACTGAATACATCATCAAAACAGCTTTCAAAGGGCATTTTTAACTTTTAGAACTACTAAATACTACTGTCACAGCAGGGACTAAATGGACTTCACCAGAGCAGTGCTAACAGTGATATCCAATGGCTGATAAGGAACAGCACTTTGTGTTCCTATGACTGAGCAGTTTTATGTGCCTTTGGAGAGGAGATGCTGCTAAAATGACTATGAGTGCATGCTTCTGATAATAGGTCACAATCATGACAACAGAGATTGAAAGTATGACTCATCCCTTCAACGCCTGTCTACTTTACCACTCTTCCTTGCTGCTCCTAGTCCAGTGGTGGCGAACCTATGGCACGGGTGCCGGAGGTGGCACTCAGAGCCCTCTCTGTGGGCACGCGTGCCATCACCCCAGCCAGGCCCAGACCATCATTAAAGTGTTGAATTCTCTGCCAAATAATTTTAAGTAAATGAAAGCATTTGGGATTGCTTTCCTTACTTTGTTTCGATCATCTTAAGTTAATGCATGAGTTGTTTTTTCTAAAGTAAAACCTCAGTATTCAGGTTAAATTACCATGTTGGCACTTTGTGATAAATGTGGGTTTTGGGTCACAGTTTGGGCACTCGGTCTCTAAAAGGTTCGACATCACTGTCCTAGTCAATTTGTTGTACTGGTACCACTTGTAGAAAGAGTAGGCTTTTAATCACCCCTTTCTGCAAAGATGGAGCTTTATATTGGTTTATGTTGTATGGATTCATTAAGCTGTATATGTTCTCAGTTCCTTGCCCCATTATTTAAAACCCCATGTCTTACAAAAGAACAGAATTTTGAAAAGTAATAACTGCACAACTTGACTCTACTTTCAGAAGTTTAACAATATAATTTTGGTTCAAATGTAGATCCAAGCAAATATATAGCCATCACTATGAGTTTTTCAGTCCTAGTTCTTAAAAGGAAAACAGCCTCAATTGTTGATCACCAAATTATGCTGTAGTTAAAACAGTGCCAAAGAAAAATGATCACAGGAATCCTTTTGAGCCACCAATTCAAATCTCACCTCCCACTGCCATATTTAGTATAGAGGACAATAATATTCACCTACCTTCAGGCCACTGTAAAGCTTATTGAAATAAAGTGTTTGCAACACTGCAAAGTAGCATACATAAATATTAAGTATTATCAAAACAGTACGATTTAAATCATGAATGTCTGTGCAAGGGGTTGTGATTTAAATTTCTTAGTTTTTAAAGGGTTATCTTTCTATGAAATTTTAATTTTGCAGATTTCTGTATAACAGGTATAGTGGCTATTTCAAAAAAATGTAGCTTCCAGACTTTCTTGAAGTCAGAATTGTTCTATAAATGTACTGCAGAATATTTTATAAAAACAGAAGCCTAATAATATAAAAAAGTTATATACAAGCATTCATGACCATAAATAAGTTTGTTTTGTCATTCAGCCCATAACACATACATGATAAACTACCTAGTTAACATTAACAAGTTTACAGAGTCTATCACAAGTTTTTCCTGGAAGTTATTAAAAGCCTGTGCAGAAAACACTCCTGCCTTTTACTGAAAAATGTTCAAAAAGCAGCCTTTCCCCACTAACGCATATAAGACATATTCTTATTTATCAATTAGACACTGGAAAAACATGATTTTGAGATAACTTGGTTTGCTGTATTTTATTGTTTGGTCAGCAGGGGTTTTTTAATTAAAAAAAAAAATACCCCCAAAACAGATGGATATCCTAAATTTTTCAAACAGTATTCAAGCAGCTGAGAGAAGAAAAAATATGGGAAAGTGTAGCAATGGATTTTAGGAGGAGTTGTACTAAAATAAAAAGATTAATGCTTAGTGCATATACCTTACTTATATGATGGTATATTGACACATTTAGTTATTCACTTTGTTGGTGATTGATGCACACAAAGAGCTTCTTTTCTCTATCAAATGAATGACCAAAAGCCATTAAAGCACACCATGTACTCTGTGTACCCTGGAGATTTTACACATTAAAGGAGTGCCCTATATAGATGCATGGCTACAGTCAAAGATATAAGGGAATTGACTGTGCGGTCTTGCAGTAGGATGTGCAAAAAAGAAATGGGGGTGAGGAGAACAATGCAGGCATGCCACTGTAGAACACAGCAATTGTACAGGCATATTTCTCTTTGCTCAGACCCCTTCTTGCAACTGGGGCTTCTTAGGAGAAGTACTGGATGATACTTCTCCAGTGTCTTAAAATGACAGGAGTACTTTTCTGAGCATGTCATGGCTCTCTCTCTTGAATAACGGAAATTAACATTCATTTCCAGTAAAAAAAAAAAAAAAGGAATCAGAATGCAGATCTTAATTAGTTACACTACACAGTGAAGTCAATTTAACTCCTATATTCTTTCATTAGCTACATCTCTGAGGTAAACAGTTATCATAAATCAATCTGAATGGAAATGTTTAAATTTAAAAATTATTTCTGATTTGGACAATTGATCTTCACACTTTGTGCTGCAAACTGCTTTTCTGTCATCCTATTTTATTGGATTGCTATTACACAGCATTAGAAAAGAAAGAATGCAGAGTACCAGACTAATAAAGGGTATGGCACACATTATAAAAGTGCAATATAATTTTACTCTGACAGTATGAAATTCCAGTGGTTATTTTTTTTTTTTCCAAATGAAAAATGTATTATTCAGAGAACTGAAGTGGACAGAAACATTCATTGGTAAGGAACCATTCTCAGAACTGAGAAAATACATAACTCCAGACTCTTGTTTGAGGAAGTCTTCCTAGCAGTTTAGAAAAGAGGGTTTGCAATGCAAAAACATCTTAAGCATGGTCTCTTTCCACTACTACTGCTATGGCATGTTTCACGGTGTGTGTATGTGAAACACTTATTTCAGGTCTCATTAATTTGCTATGAAATATACCAATTATAAAATTTGGAATGTCAGTTGTCAGGGCTACTTTTATTTGCCAACTAATCCATAATAAGCAAGAATGTATATGGGTCTGCATGACTTAATGTGAGGAAAGGGGAAATGAGGCACTGCCTTCTATAGCTACAGACTGTGAAGATTCTTCTGGAAAATGTTCCCTTTTTTTCAACACCCCCTCAGTTTTATGCTCCACAATTAATGTGTTTAAAGCCTGATGAATTACTGCTTCATCTGAGTTTGTGAGAAGGTAGATCTGTTCTTCAAAAATGTCTTCTGCAGAGTTACTGTCTGGGGCAGAATCTTTCTGAAGAATGCTAACTGGTTGTAAGATGAAGCTATGTCTAGACTCCATTTCTGTCAAATCATTCCCACTAAAATCCATTTCGAAACTAACTGGGTCTTCAGCCTCTAGCAATGCTTTGCCTTGGTGACTATTCCAGTGTGTGGGATGCAGATTCCTTTTTTCAGGAATGTCATTGCTTAATTCAAGTGTGCTGTCCTGACATAACGTAACTGCTCTCGTAGCCAGGGCCTCTAAATCCGTTGGCATGGTAGGCTGTTCCTCTTGGGCTGTCAACCAACTCGAACCTTCGTCTGATCCAACAGAGCTCATTTCCAGCAAGAACAATGGTGTGGATGATTCATCCAAATATCCACTGGCATGAGCAGTCTGAGTCTTTACTCTTCCATTTTGCTCAGAGTAACTGTTCAGCAGTGCAAAGATTCTATCTACATCCTTCAAGTAATTTGTCCAGTCATCAGGACTAAGTTGGTAGTCATTTCTGTGTTCATATAAGCTTTCATTTACACTGTACAAATCTTCCAGTCCTTGCCAGTTGACATTTTCAGTGAAGTTTGGCAACTTAGCCTTCCCATCCATGCCATAACTGTCCTCTGTAAGGAAAAATGAAGAAACTGTTGACAACAGCCTGAAGTTCACCATCAAACACATTTGCTATCATCTTGTAGCTGAGAAGGTATGCAGCTCCTTATATTTTGAAATCCCTCTTCACACTTTTAGCACATTGTATCACAGAAAAAAGAAATAACTTAAAAGATATATATATATATATATATTGGTTAAACTTTTCAAATGTGCACCTTTTCAGTCTCTCTTTTAGAAAAAAGTGTGGGAGTAAGCAATGAAAGCGAAATAAACACTGTAGAAGACTCAACTATAGACTGAAAAGGCACACATTTGAAAACCTTAACCAAGAAATAGTCAGGTGCAAGTAGGTAAAAACGACAGAAGCAACCCGTACCAAGATCAAAGTGTATGTGTGGAAGCAGATCACCTACATGTTGCAGCACTACTTCCTGGTTCAACCAAGCCCTCCTAATTTCTTTTAAAGGTCAAAATTGAGGGAGACTCTCTTTGTTAACTCCACTCAGACTTTTCCCTGCCATTAATATATTCAGTAAAAGAATGATGACAACAATGGCCCTAATTTTTCAAGTTAAACTATGCAGTTTAACACATGTTTGAAGCTTTAAATAACATTAATAGGTGGCACCCATTAGGAATGTAGCCACTCCCAGTGAGAGGGCTGTGTCCATCCCCACAACCTTCGCCATTGTATCCTAGTGAATACAGTACAGGTTGTTGAGAATAGGAACAGTTTTTTGAAGCATTTTTAAAAATGTGCCTAGCATTGCCCCCTCAGTCGGAATGAAGAGACAGACACCAGTATGGATTTAATAAGGGCCACTTTATTAATTAATTTATAAACAAACAACTGGCGAGGGGTTACTAGAATGTACTGAGGAATATGACAGGTGTCAAACTCCTGACCACCTTCATTTCCTTCTGGGCAATGCACTTGCCCCAATCTCAAGCCACCGAAGGTAGCTTTTGACCAGTGGCTTGGCATATTCAAGAGAACCTCTGGCCTACCACCCCAGAAGCCACAAAGGCCTGCTAAGACAGGCTGGGCCAGATCGCCCCTTCCCGGCCTTGAGCTGCAAAGGTCGTAAAGTCGTTCCTGGAGGACTCTTTAATTCCTTTATAACAATGCCCAGGTGCTCACCAGTTCACATCCTGATTGCATTACCCTGCCAACACAAAGTGACCATCCTACTTAACAAATACGCCCCCCCCCCAAGCCAATTTTCCAACAGCCCCATAATCATTGCAAGGTAGGCAAAAACACCCCTCTCCAAAGGCCAAACTGAATAAGAGGTGAAAAATTCCTACCTGGCCCCATGAAAAGGCAACCAGTATGAACCTGCACTAAAATAGGGTGGGAGGGTGAGCCGAGCACGCAAGAGAACTGTTGAGGCAGAGGACGGGAGCCGAGCCTAAATAGGCTGGCTCCGCGCCCTGCCTGGTGCTGCACTTCTCACAGCGCCGGCGTCCTTCTCTTCCTGCCTCGCAAGTAGGCAATTCGGCCCACTCCCACCAGCGCGAGCTCAGCATGAGTTTAGGCTCGCATTACGTAGATGCAAAGGGAGAACCCACAGGTATTATACAGCATGATACTTCCCAAGCAGCAAATCAGCCAATATTATGAGAACACCAACAAAAGCCATTAGCGATACAAGAGGTTAAGGGCAAACGATACATAGTTTTCTCCTATGGCTTTTTTTTTTTAAATGAAAAGCAACACTGGAGGGAAGTGGTCAAGATATTGAGACACCAGAGGAACTGAGCGTGTGGACTCCTCTTGTGCAGTCCTTTTGGATTCAGCAGCACCACTATTCTTCTAGATTCAAGGAAGATGGATTTTGGTAAAGTAATTGTAGTGTATTCAGATGCTGCCCTGAATACACGAGGATGAACGTAGAATCATCCCATAGAGAAGCTATGCTAAGCTTCAGACGTCGGCAAGGATTCGCGCCGAAAGTATTGTGTCCAATCACATTTGAACTGTCTGTAGTGGGAACGCTTATGATTGGGCTGTTATGCGATCAACCTGATAGGTTGATAATTGTATAGTAGGTGTGGCTACATTAGCCCGGAATGTTTAAATACCGAACAGCGACAATGAAAGCTGGTTCGCTGGTTCGGGCTATCAGAGAAGTTGTACCATGTCAGAGAAGTTGATCGTCGAGCTGAATAAACTTGAGTTTTGCTGAAATCACTCTCTGGCTATTTTGTTAAGCACGGACTTAACAATTGGCGACGAGGATGGGATTCTAGTGCGGGTAGGCAGCCCCGCTGGTCCCAACCCCACGACGGACAACAGCGAGCAGCAACTCGCCGTGGCAGAGCAGCAACAGGCACCACCAGAGCCGGTGGCAGTGATTGCAGCTATGGCCAATAGCCCGAAGTTCGAGGCATTCAAACCAACGACTGAGGACTGGGACGCTTACCTGCTGAGGTTCGGGTTCCACCTCGAAGCGAGCGATATCACTACGGAGGAGAAGAAGCGAGCCACCCTCCTGAGCTCTTGTGGCAAGAGCGTGTTCGATATCGCCAGGTCCCTGGTAGCACCAGCGGACATCACGACCGTGGCCTTCAAAGAGCTGACAGACAAACTGAAGGCACACTTCTCCCCGCAGCCGTCGGAGATCACAAGCAGACACGCCTTCTTCAAAAGAA
>NW_015160209.1:98723-98890 GCF_001447785.1 Gekko japonicus
TAGCGGCACTACGTAAAGCTGCGAGACCGTGCAACTTTACCGACGTAGAAGAGGCCCTACGAGACCGGCTGGTGTGCGGCATGCGAGACGAATGGCTGCAGCAGCGTTTATTCGCTAAGGCCAAATTAACCTGGGCCAACGCTTATTCAGAAGCCATCACGGCAGAG
>NW_015160209.1:99048-99202 GCF_001447785.1 Gekko japonicus
GCTGCTGGACCAGGGACGTGGACTGCAGGAAGTGTGGCAAGCGAGGCCACATCGCACGTGCCTGCAGAGGATCCAAGGCGTCTCCTCGACCGTCGCCGCCCAGGAACCAACGTCCCCGAGCAGCACAGCGGGAGGCCAGCTGCCAGATGACCTC
>NW_015160209.1:101923-120649 GCF_001447785.1 Gekko japonicus
AGTTCAGGCAACGGTGGGCGACTGACCGACCCAACGCGCTGCCAGCTGAGTCCACAGACCCCGAGGACCTTCCAATACCTCCCCAGGAGGCAAGTGCTGACGGGCCTGAGGGCATCAGTGCTGTTCCAGAGGCAGGGCAGACCCCTACTCTCGAACCCATAGAAACGGATGGAAGTGTTCCTGACTCTGCGGTCCCAGAGTCCTATGGAGTGCCACTGACGGAAAGGTGCCCTGAGCCTGATCCACCTCGTAGGTTTCAGAGAACAAGACGTGCACCCACCTACCTAAGTGATTACGATTGTTCATGAGTGTCTTTGCTTAGGGGGGAGGGATTTGTAGTGTATTCAGATGCTGCCCTGAATACACGAGGATGAACGTAGAATCATCCCATAGAGAAGCTATGCTAAGCTTCAGACGTCGGCAAGGATTCGCGCCGAAAGTATTGTGTCCAATCACATTTGAACTGTCTGTAGTGGGAACGCTTATGATTGGGCTGTTATGCGATCAACCTGATAGGTTGATAATTGTATAGTAGGTGTGGCTACATTAGCCCGGAATGTTTAAATACCGAACAGCGACAATGAAAGCTGGTTCGCTGGTTCGGGCTATCAGAGAAGTTGTACCGTGTCAGAGAAGTTGATCATCGAGCTGAATAAACTTGAGTTTTGCTGAAATCACTCTCTGGCTATTTTGTTAAGCACGGACTTAACAGTAATAAAGAGTACAAGGGAATTGGGCTCAGCTCATTTTGGAAAGAAATGAATGATTGCCCCATAAGGTCTCTGTGAAGATGCGGGGGAAGTTGGGATAATCTCACGTTTCCTAATAAGAGGAATAACCCAGTGGCAGCTAAGCACATTCCTTTGAACTCTCGGTGTTGTAGTGGCTTCTGGGGTGATCTCCCATTTCTTGGGGGTGGGACAGAAACATACATCCTGATTCTTCCACTGCCAGAAGATTTCTGTCTGTTTAGGAAAGGAAATGGTAGATCACCACAGTTTCATCGGTCCGTGGATCTTAGTGAGACCCCAAGCATACCAGCTGTTGCTAGCTGGGTCTTGATTTCAGTTTCATTTACTGCTAACAGGGCACACCGCTGTCGGACAAAAATGCTACAGAAAGTAACACGCACATGATTTTTTAGATGCTTTCATCAGCCCAGATTCTGGTATCCCTGTAATGAAATGTTTGTCACTTGTCCAATGGCACATTTAACTGCAATATGTTCTGATTTTCAGCCCAATTTGTGGTGGAATTCAACAGCACAAAGCTCTGTAGTTAATGTCCATCATGAATCGTCACAACCAGATTAACAAAGCCTCTATTACATTTGCTAATTTGTAGCTTGAAATCAAGCTCTTGTCACATTAATTATAGTAAAAGCATTGTGAAGTGTTGACATTCAAGAGCTCTTTTGTGCAAAATTTCAAAATAATCATCTAATGCCTGAGATAATATGTGTTGGAGATCAAGGCTAACCTTTTTCTTGAGAGATCTGACTTGCCTAGCTGGAGGGATTCTTTGAGAGAAGCTGCAATCCAGTGGATACACTATTATCTGAAAATAAGCCCCATTGAAGACAATGGGATCTACATGTGAGAAAACATTAATGGAATCAGATTCAGTGAAGGTAGGGAGGACAGTAGGAAAGGAAAAGTTCTGAGTGATCTAACTACATGTAATCAGCACACTCTGTTAGCAATTATGGGTCCACTGCATGGCTTGTATCTTAACTTCCTATTTGGGCAAACTCATCGAGAGGGCGATGGCGTTACAGCTACAGAGCTTTCTGGAGGATGCTTCTGTCCTCGATCCCTACCACTCCGGCTTTCGCCCGGGTCATGGGACGGAGACAGTGCTGGTCGCCCTGACTGACGATCTCCGTAGGCACCTGGATCGGGGTGGTGTGGCAGAGCTGGTGTTGTTAGATCTGTTGGCTGCGTTCGACACGATCGACCACCAGTTGCTGGCCCACCGCCTTGCTGACACGGGGATTCAGGGGCTTGCCCTTCAATGGTTTGCCTCTTTTCTCCAAGGTCGGGGATAAAAGGTGGCGATAGGGGACCAGCGGTCCCAGAGACATCCCCTTGAGTGTGGGGTGCCTCAGGGGGCCGTGCTGTCCCCGATGTTGTTTAACATCTACATGCGCCCCCTTGCCCAGATTGCCCGGAGTTGTCGGCTTGGGTGTCATCAATATGCCGACACCCAGCTCTATCTGATGCTGGGCGGCCGGTCAGACTCTGCCCCAGATGACCTACATCGGGCGTTACAGCCTATGGCTGGGTGGCTCAGAATGAGTCGGTTGAAACTAAACCCAGCAAAGACGGAGGTCCTGGGCCTGAGTCGGATCGGTTCAGGGTTGGGGCTCCCTCTCCCGACCTTTGATGGGATGCCTCTGGTGCCAGCATCAGAGGTTAGGAGTTTAGGTGTGCACGTGGACTCCTCTCTAACGATGGAGGCCCAGGTGGCAGCCACTGCCAAGTAGGCCTTTTATCATCTTCGGCTGGCTCGGCGGTTGGTCCCCTTCCTTAGCTGCGATGATCTGGCCACTGTGATCCATGCGACGGTTACCTCGAGGCTAGACTACTCTAACGCTCTCTACATGGGGCTGCCTTTGTCACAAATCTGGAAGCTGCAGCTAGTGCAGAATGCTGCAGCCAGACTGTTGATGGGTCTCTCTAGGAGGGACCACATTCAGCCTGTGCTGAAAGCGCTGCACTGGCTGCCAATAGCGTACCAGATTCGCTTAAAAGTGCTGGTTCTTACCTTTAAAGCCCTTTATGGTCAGGGTCCAGCCTACCTGAGGGACCGACTTTCCCCATATGTTCCCCCAAGGGCACTACAGTCAGGGAGTAATCATCTCCTCGAAATTCCAAGCCACAGGGACATTAAATTTGCAGTGACCAGAGCCAGGGCATTTTCGGTGGCGGCTCCTACCTGGTGGAAGGAGCTCCTGGAGGAGATCCGGGCCCTGCGGGATCTTTCTCAGTTCCGCAGGGCCTGCAAGATGGAGCTCTTCCGCCAGGCTACTCCATCATTGCTATCTACACACCATCGCACCATCACCACCACTATCTGGTCCCTTCGGGATGCGAGGTGACCCTGGCAGGAGGAGGGATGACAGACTATGGGAATGTTACCGTTGGGATTACGATCTACCCCATCTTGTGACAAATGGAGCACTGAGATTTTGTTATTGTATTTTATTGTTTTATGCTATGTTGTTTTTATTTGTTTTAATCTTGGCACTTTGTGCCTCTTGTTAGCCGCCCTGAGCCTTCGGGGTAGGGCGGGATATAAATTCAAAGATAAATAAATAAATGAGATAAATAAATAAATATAAATATCACAAAACAGTAAATAAGGGGTCTGTTTAAAATCATAGCTTCTTCCAGTGCCTATCTGCACCGTACTACATCCTGTCAAACCATAAGCATATTTCATCTCTTATGTACAAGACCATTAAACAGGCTGTATGAGCACACCCAACTGTGAATTATTCCTATATATGAAAGGTTTCCAGTTAAATTTTGCATATATGTAGGCTTCCAGCACTAGGAAAATCTCCCACTATGGACTTTGGAAATTGGATTGTTCTACGAAATCGGCTTCAATGGAATTTTGGAGCTGCTCAGAGGCAGACAAATACGCTGGAGAAAAGAAGGCAGCAAACGTCTGCTACTAGAGAGAAAAGTAAGAGCCACGGTAGGAATTAGAGTAGCAGTTGCAAGCTACTTGCAGGGAACAGCAGGAAACCTGTAGGAGTTATTTCTAACATTACAAACATGCTGCAAACAGTTCTGTGAAACACTATGGTATGATTACACCTCTTCATCGATTCACTCAAACAAGTATTATCTGAAAGCAAGCCTTTTACAGCCCACAGAGTTTCCAGGGTTGCCAGAAGCCAGAAGCGACTTGACGGCACTTAACACACACACACAGTATTCCATTCAGTACAAACTTTTCATTTGTGCTACATGCAAAAATATGGTTTACATGTCACTTGTGAAAATGGGCCCTAAGTATCCAGCTACCCTGGCTTAGGTCCAAATCTTGGAAGACAGTACCTGTATAAACACAGGTTTGAAAAGACCAATTCATACACCACTTAGTCAACAATTATGCAGTGGATTGTATGACATATGACATATTTAACTGCCATATGAGAGTAGTTGCAAATAGTGACCGTAACAACCAAGGATTTGTTTGTGAGCATATTTTAAAATGTAAGATCTAGGGAAAGGTATATTACAGTAACAAAAACAGGCATGTCCACTTTCACAAGCGATAAAAAAGTCAGAGAAATGTGCCATAATCCCCACCCCTGGTTTAAGATGGTGAATGAATTTCCTAACACAGCAGGATTAATGTAAAATGAGCTGCATGGGGTTGCAGTGCGTGCAATGCTAAATGTAAATTGGTTAAGTGGCCAGGTGAACAACACTGGTGAAAACCAGTGGCTGGGTGAAGAACACTGTTAGGTGCTCACATTCAGCAAAATCTACACAAGGTGCAATGTGCAGAATGCAGACATTAGTCGAAATGGATTGGGACATGCAATTATTTGGAAAGAAGCTGCTGAGGAGAATAATAAAGGGTTGGATACCTGTGTGGATCATAGCTTCCTCCATCTTTATTTCCTGATATAGGAAAATACAAGAGTAACTTTTGTTAGTGTTTAGATTTGGTAAAAATCATTCACAATGTAGCTTTCCATGCACAGCGTCTAATTCCTAAAAAGAAATTTATTGTGTTATAAATAGATAAAGCAAAAGTCCAACCGAGATACCCGGTAAGGGATGCTCTAAGAATTATCCTAAAGCAGAAAAAAGTGAATGTGGTCAATTTTAAGAGAGAGAACTATCTTAATTTTAAGAGAGAGAACTATCTTTTGTAAAAGAAACAGAGCAAAAATTTTGAAAAACTGAGAGATTTTTTTTAAAAAAAATCTGAGTCAATTGAAGTGAAGTTTAACATGCTCCTGATCATGAGATAAATAGCACCTTGGGGAGGGGCTGCTGGACAAGGATCCAAGTAAGAGGCTTGGGTAGGGTTGCCAGTTCTGAGTTGAAGAATACCTGGAGATATTTTGGGGAGGGGGAGAGCCTGGGGTGGCAGGAGTTTAGAGAGGGGAGGGATCTCAGCAGGGCATAACGCCATAGAGTCCACCCTCCAAAGCAGCCATTTTCTCCAGGGGAACTAGTCTTGGTCATATGAAGATCAACTGTAATAGTGGGAGATCTCGGGGTGCTACCTTGAGATTGGCAACCCTTGGCTTGGGGCTCAGTAGTTACACTTGATGAAGTTTGATAGGGTGTAGACTTTCCAATTTCCCGGGGGGGGGGGCTGGGGCTGAGCCAGAGGCATTGCTTTGCTAGGAGCAAGGGTGGCTCCCGGGGGAGGCTGAGCACCTTCCTGAAAATTTTGGCGGGGGCTGACGCCCCACCGCCCCCACGAAGATTACGCCTATTCCTCTTTTGTCATAGGCCAAATGAGGACCGAGTTACTCACAAATACATGTTAAAAAGATGGTACCTGGTGTCACTCTGCTTTGTGGGAATACCAGGTGAACAGAGTTCTGGAAAAACAGTTCATGAAAAACAGTGAGTAGCAACAGAGAAGCTTAAAATGAATATGAACAGCTAACCGAACAGGAAGGCCTGACAGCATTTTAAAAGGAGGAGATCATGAGCTCGAGCCTATCCAGAAGTCTTTGGTTGCATCCCCATTTTCAGGTGTGCTAGGATCAAATGGATTTATAAGTGGAGGAAAGAACTTTGCGCCATTCTGAGGACCTGTGTTCTGGGTTATGATATCACACGTCCAAGGTTGGCCCTCAAAATTGGAGGGGGAATGCCGGGTGGGCCTACTGAATTCCAGCTCAATTAAGCCTTGTCAAACATAACATTTTACAAATCGGAAGCCAGAGCATAATGTCAAAATATTTTATGGAAAGTAAAATCAGATCAGCTTGCTTCTGTGATGATTTAGCTATTATGCATTCCTTTCTATGTACAGTAAAGTGTCATTTGTATTTTGGCTTTCAGGTTCACCAAGCCTCTGCCAAAAGTATTACCAGCACCATTTGTCAGTCATACTGAAAGCATAAGACATTTCACAAGGCACACTTTACCACATCTTTGTTGTAGTTGGCAAAAGAAAAAGAACCTTAAAGAAATTCAAAGCAACTTAAAAGAAATTTTTGTTACCTGTGTTGAGTCCCTTTGGTTTTGGATTGCATTGCTTATAACCTTGGCAACTTCGTAGCTCCATGAGTTGTATATGTAATTGGTTCAGAATGCCTCTTTCTATAGTATGTACTGTATTTGTCAGCTTGACACAGATAGAAAAAAAATATGATTTTATTATGGTCTAATATGGGATTGGATAAAAAGGGTATTTATAAGCCCACACAAATTGCACTGAAGCCAATTTATGGGTGCCTAGTACATAATATTTGCATCACAGTATTTCCACACCAAATCTATTAATATCTCCATGCTGCAGTTGGCATCAAAAGACAAGTACATCATGTCACACTGGAGGGGCCATGGTTCATTGGATGTGCTTTGCATTCAGAAGGCCACATGTTTCACCTCTGGTATGTCCTCTAAAAGGATCCCAGGTAGAAGGTCATGAAACACCTCTGTCTGTCTAACAACCCGGAGAACCACTGCCAGTCAGAGGAGACAATATCAAAATTCAGTAGACCAGTGGCACTTCATCAGAGATCCTTAGCCTTGTATACAAGCACACAAACTTAACTGACTTGAGGATGATGCCTTGTTTCTAAATAGTTTTCAAAATGAATGTACCTGGTAGGGGTCAGTGTTCATGTCAAAATACTCCAAGAATCCTGTAGCAAACTCACAGAAGAGGAAGTTGTGCGTTTCATTAACTGTTCGCAAACACCAGTAAGTGTTGTTGTTTGAACTTGTGCAAGCACAAAATGATCCCACTGTTGAAAGGGAAGAAGACAACTTTAAACAAATTATAGCAGTGCATATCAGGTCACCCCCATCTAGAAAGGGCAATGCATGCACAGAAAAACAGACCAGCCTTCTGTGTTCGGGCTTTCATGCATTGTTAAGAGTACAATGCTTTTGGGGAAGTGTTTTTGCATCTGAAAGCACAGTCACACTACTGCATTAATTCCCTCATAGATATGTCTAGCTTTCTGTTGTGTAGTAGGTTAGCCGCATGGAAGAACTGCTGAGGCATGCATAGTACACAGCACACTTTCTTAGTACACAACACGCACCCCTACCAACGGCCAAGCAGCCGCTTATATACATTCTGGGGAACCCCTGCGGAATCCCATTGGCCCATTCAAACCTCCCGCCAATGTCCCATTGGTTCCCTAGAGGCAGGGTGCAGGAGTCGTTCCTCAAGGTCTCCTCCACCTTTGTCCCCCTAGGAAGCCTTTGGTGCCTTCGTGGAGTCTCTCTCTCATTCTCACTCAACTGATGTCTAAGCCGTTTGAGCCCATGGCCACGGCCGAGTTCAGGTTACTTTCCTGGAAAACTGCCTTCCTTATAATGATTATTACTGTGCGCAGAGTAGGGGAACTAGCTGTGTCCAGTGTGTCCAGTGTCTTCCAAGCCCTCAAGTGCTTATCCCCTCCCCCATTCCCACCCACATGCATCTGCTAGAAATGGTCCTCACAATTCCAGAATGGAGCTGTCTGCCAGTGATTGTTATCATGAGTAAAGCAAGTGAGTCCAGGAAGGCTGCACTCGTCTCCTTTCTTCTGGCGCTTTTTGCTCTTTCTTTCCTTCCTCCTCCTGCGGTTCTCTTTGAAGAGCTGAAGCTTGCCATCCACCTCTTGGGCTGCTTCCCTAGTAAAATGCAAGCACATATAATAAATAAGGGCATCATGATAAATCTTCATTTAGTCTCTAATGGTACACGTAAAAGCATGTTTTATTGCAGGAGAAAGAGCAGAACTGGTTTGTCTCTGAGTTCCACCTATACTTGCTTTCCTGAGCAAGCAATTCATATGGCAGGTAGCAATATTTAAATGCTGCTACTAGATGCATGCCCTGACCTGGGTGGCCCGGGCTAGCCCCATCTTGGCAGATCTCAGAAGTTAAACAGGGTTGGTTTTGGTTATTATTTGGATGGGAGACCACCAAGGAAGTCCAAGGTCTCTATGTGGAGACAGGCAATAGCAAACCACCTCTGCATGGCTTGAAGAAGAGAAGAAGAGGAGATTGTATTTATCCCCTACCCTTCACTCGGAGTCTCAGAGCGGCTTACTAACTCCTTTCCCTTCCCCTCCCCACAACAGACACCCTGTGAGGTAGGTGGGGCTGAGAGAGCTCTGACAGAAACTGCTCTTTTCAAGACCACCTCTGACAGAACTATGGCTTGCCCAAGGTCATCCAGTAGCTGCGAGTGGAGGAGTGGGGAATCAAACCTGGTTCTCCCAGATTAGAGTCCGTGCACTTAACCACTACACCAAACTGGCTCTTGCTATTGAAACCCTTGAAAATCCTTGCCTTGAAAACCCTACCAGGTTGCTATAAGTAGGCTTCAACTTGATGGTACTTTCCACCACCACTAAATGTATTACTGTAAATGTGTGAAGCATCCACATTCCAGTATTATTTGTACCCAGGCAATGCTGGCTGAGAAGGTCTGTAGCTCAGTAGTTTGAGACCCAGGTGCCACCTGATGGAGTGAGCTCCTGTCTGTGGCCCCAGCTCCTGCCGACCTAGCAGTTCGAAAGCAAGAAATTGCAAGTAGATAAATAGGTTCTGCTTTGGTGGGAAGGTAACAGCGTTCCATGTGCCTTGGCATTTAGTCATGTTGGCCACATGACCACGGAAACATTTTCAGACAGCGCTGGCTCTTTGGCTTCGAAATGGATATGAGCACCACTCCCTAGAGTCGCATTTGACTAGCTTTTGAGCAAAGGAAACCTAATGCTGGCATATGAACACTTCATGCAATGGCATGGACCACAGCTCAGTGGCAGAGCACGTTCTTTGCATACAGAAGGCCTCAGATCCAATCCCTGGCATCTCCAGGTAAATTATCTCAAGTGACTGACAGGTGTTCTGTGACTGAGACCCCAGAGAACTGCCACTGGTCAGAGAATGCGATACTGACTGTGACAAATCAACATAAGGCACTTCATATATTGTGTGAGCAGCACAGGTCTTACTTCCCCACTGCAATATCACCAAAAAGGTGAAATAAGTTTTCAGTGGCCACCACAGAGGTGATATTGGCTCTCATTCTTTTTGTTGGTATGTTCAGGTCACACACAGCTTTCCTACTAACATTATTAAGGTCAATTACTAAAACTGAAACAGTGCTGAAACAAAGCTGAAATAGCACATACTGCATAGTGTCCAAAGACAGGAACATCACAGGAACCATAAATTGGTGATTCAGGTGGTCTTTGCACTAAAGGTGACTATATGGTAATTTACAAGAGAAAAAAGTCAACTGGTAATTACATTTTCCATAATGATGGGTTACAGTGGGTGTACCATACGCTGGTATTTAACTACAGCCTTCAGCTTATTAATACGATTATGCCTCAAAGGAGGGGGGGGTGGACTTCCAAAACATGTTCCTGAACACAAAGGTCATAAACATGATGTATCTTGTGCTGGGAGGAGTCCTAAGATGTAGAGGGGACAAATCAAAACAAAATACAGAATCTTAAAAAGTAACCAGATTCCACACCGTTGTATGAATATTTGCTATTTTCATCATCAAATATAACACAAAAATTCATTTGTCCATAGTAGCCCATATGCCCTGTTCACATGTTACAGTGAACACTCATACAATATGCATACACATTCATACCCTGGTTTGTAAGAAAGAGGCAACAAGCATTCATTTTGCAAATGAAACTGTGGACCAGTACCTGGATATATGTGCTGCTTCAATCACATATTCAACTGTACACGTGTCGTATGTAAACAGATGCGTGTGTGTTCACTGCAACTTGTGAACAGGGCTAGTGATACACTGCAGTAAAGGAGAAGATGAATGAGAGGGGCTTACTTGAAGGGATGAAGGTGACTCTTATGCTTTTCTTGAGCCTTCACTCCCTTTTCTTTGCTGTAATAGCTGAAAGGAAACATTATGACAAAAATAAAATTTTCATAATATTAACTCTTAAATCATATATTGTGTTTCAATTTCTTAAAATGGCTGTATAAAAGTCATTACATTAGTAGCTTCATAACAAACGCATACAGTATCAGGTACTAAACTATTTCAACCACTTATGTCAAATGCTATTATACAAAGGAATTTAGTTTACTGTTGACATCATCACATAATCATAAAATATTGGGTTAGATCCCACAGACACATTCTGCTACCAATTGCACCTTCTTCTGGTGCAATGAATCCTCCCCGGCAAAAAGAGAATCTTAAAGGAAAGCTCCTTACTCCAGAGGAAAGCACTGCTGCCCGTGGAACAGATCCACAGCATCCAATCAATGGAAATATACACTACAGCAACTAATATAGTCCAAACTCATTACATAAAAATGTATTTTTAGAAAACCAAAAGGTCTATCCTGAATTTATTGGGAACACTTATTTCAAGTTTCCCTCCACAAATATGTCTGTTGCATATGGCATTTCATACAGTTGAAGTTGATTAAATGAAGGGAAAATGAATCGGAATAGAAGCAGGGTTATGCTACAACACCTACATGGCATAATAAAAAGAAGAGACATCACCCTGCCAACAGAAGTCTGTATGGTCAAAGCAATGGTATTCCCAGTAGTAATGTATGGCTGTGAGAGCTGGACCATAAGGAAGGCTGAGCGCTGAAGAATAGCTGCTTTTGAATTATGGTGCTGGAGTCCCTTGGACTGCAAGGAGATCAAATCAGTCAATCCTAAAGGAAATCAACCCTGACTGTTCCCTGGAAGGCCAGATACTGAAGCTGAAGATCAAATACTTTGGCCACCAAATGAGAAGGGAGCACTCACTGGAGAAGACCCTGATGCTGGGAAAGACTGAAGATAAAAGAAAAACGGGACGCAAAGGATGAGATGGTTAGACAGTGTTATCAATGCAATGAACATGGAGTTGAGCAAACTCCGGAGGACAGTGGAGGACAGGAGGGCCTGGCGTGATGTGGTCTATGGGGTCGCAAAGTGTCGGACTCGACTGTGCAACTAAACAACAATAACATCAACAGCAACAACACTTTAAGCTACAAAAATCACTGTACACTGGGATTATTCACATACCTATATACGTATGTTGCACATGCACAACCAACATACAAAAATACAATTCTCTTTACCTCTTTTTGCTACAATCACATTCATCAGGTTTTCGTCTTTTCAGATGTCCTCTCACTTCTCTCAAATTCTTGATTTTATCTTGGAGAGCCTCAATCTGCAAATGGCATTAATATGCAGGAATAATGAGGAGGATTTTATATCGTACCTTTTAGCACTGCTAACACTGTTATCCACATCAAAACTGCCACTTATTGCCCTCAGCTGCTAATTCAGACTGAGAGATGATGACCCATCCATGGCCATCCCATCCCATGAGTTTCTGGATATGGAGGAATTTAAACCTAGATATTTCATTTTTCCAGTGCAAAATTTAGGTGATTATTTTTGCTACATTATTGCACGGTAAGGTGTAAGTACAGGTTTTTAATGAAGGAAATTGTCTTCTCACCTCTTTGTCAATGTAGGCTTTGTGGTCTTTCCAGGCTCTGGCTGACTGGTACAGTTCCCTCTCACAGTGAATGGAATCATTTGGAAGAATAAAGCACCTACAAAGACAAAATAGGTAGAAGAAAATGACCTGAGGAAATCTTGGGCATATTAGTTATTGCAGCCTGGTGTGTGCAACTGTGGTGAAATTAAACAATAACAAGTGTTGCTGCATTTCCAGAATCCTATAAAAGTCAACTGGTATGGAGCAATCTGGTCAACCACTGCTCCTATTACAGAAAAAAAAGAAGGCAAAGACTGATATATGGGACACTAGTCCTGTGGCATCCTACTCTGTAAAGCTCTGTGTACACTGATTGTGCTTTGTGGTGGGGCTACAGCACAGCAGGAGAAGGACCCAGGTTCAATCCCTAGCATCTCCAGTTAAAAAAGGATCAGGTAGTACATTATGTGCAAGACCTCTACACAAGTCCCTGGAGAACTACCGTCAGTCAGACTAGACTAATGGTCTGACTCTGTATCAGGCAGCTTCATGTGCATATAAATGAAGAGCAATCATGATAAGAGCAGCAAAAGCACTCCTACTTGTGTGTCACTCTGACAGAGTTTGGTTGGCCAACAGCATTGATTCCATCTGCTAGCATTCCTTCATCGCCAGTGGTATCTTCTGAAGGTTCCTCCTCCTCACTGTAACTTCCATGCCTCTTAACAATGCTTTTGGGCTGAAGAACATGCAGTTCCTCCTCCTCCAGGCTGACATCATATATTTCCCCTTCAAATTCCACAGACAAGGAGCGAGTCTGGCGAGTGTGAACAAATCGGGGTTTGTATTCTATATTGCAAAAAGAACACAGTCATACCATTAGATAACTACACTGTGTATTATTTCAAAAGACCAGAAAGCTGGACCTTGGACTTACACAGGATGACAGGTGGTAGTAAGTTCATTCTGACCACAACACACCTTCATCCAAACAATCTAAACAGACATTATCTCCCTGCACTGGTATAGATAATTCCTCAGCCACCTCAGCTTTTCACTAGGCATGTGCAATTTTTCTCTCTGTATATTTTTCAGTTTGGGTCTATTGGACCCAAAAAAATGTCAGGATTCCTGAAAAAACCCAGATCCAAATACCAGTAAAGTATTCGGAACCGGGATTTGAATTTTTTTGGGCCCAATAGACCCAAACTGAAAAATACCAAGAACAAAAAAAACCAGCGGCAAAGCCACAAAAAACAGCTGAGAGGCGGCTCAGCTGGGGCTCTTTTGGGCCATCCCTTTAAACCAGACTGCCCAACAGAGCCTGCCAAGCAGCTGATCCTTCAGCAAGAGTTTTCTCTGCTGGGGCTCTGCAGGAAAGCCTGAGTTAAACCAGACTGCCTAACACAGCCCGCTAAGGAGCTGATCCTGCAGGGAGAACTCTCCCACCAGCTGGGTTGGGGCTCTGCTGGGCAGCCCAGTTTAAACTGGACGGCCCAGCACAGCCCACCAAGGATACGATCCTGTGGGCAGAACTCTCACTGCAGGCTGGGCTGGCACTCTGCTGGGCAGCCTGGTTTAAACCAGACTGCCCAACAGTGCCCACAAAGCAGCTGATCCTGTGAGGAGAACTCTCCCCACAGGCTCTGCTAAAGCTCTCTTCATCAGTTTGGTTGAACAGCCCAAAAGAGCCCCAGCTGAGCCAGCAGGGAGACTGCCTCCCCCCAGCTGTTTTGTGAGCTTTTAAAAAAAAAAATTATATTTTTATTAATTTTTGTAAATAATGTTAACATTGCTATAACAAGTATTTACATAACTGCTAAGAAGTGAATATAGCACAATGTATAAACTATAACTTAACAGCTCTTATTAAGGGAAAGGGACTGCTTAACGGGACTTCAGAAGAAAGCCCAAAAACAGCTGACAGGCAGGAGCAATATGCTCCAGCCCCTCAGCTGTTGTTCAGGTTTGCCGATAATTCCCGAATATATAGGGGATTTTTGGGGGGATTTTTTTCTGGTTCTTCCAAATTACCCTGGATACATTTGGGATGCCGAAATATATCCTAAAAATACTGATAAAGTGTTTTTTGGATATCTTTTAGGTTTGGGTAGACCTGAATGCACACCCCTGGCCCCCACAGATAAAAGCCAGCTCAAATAGAAACAATCAGCGACACATGAAAGGGACTTATTCTGACCCAGACCATCAGTTCCTATAGCTCAGTATTGCCTGTTCTAACTACCATCCACTCTCCAGAGTCTCAGACAGAGCAAGGTCTTTCCCAGCACCTACTGACATCTCTTAACTGATGGATTTGCAACACTGAATGTAGACTGTGCTCTACAGCCACACCATGGCCTTCTGATGCTGCTTCTGAAAGACTCTCAAAGTAGTGAGGAAATACACAGTTACAGGGAAAAGATATAATGTACCTTCACTGGTGCACTACTTCCCAAAAAGGAGGAACTCAAACAAGGATGATCTGCCAAATGAGAACTGGTCCTATGATGTTCTGCCAAGCGGTGAGAATTTTACACACTGTTCATCTGGATTTTTTAAGTGTGCATATGTTGTAAAATTCTCTTCTGCACTTGGCAAGACATTAAAGACTTAGCAAGCCGTTACCTGCACACCAAACTAAGTGGCCCCTTGGGAAACAACAGCTTGTATTCTCCCACTGTCTCTGGGTTTCATCGCAACAGCCTCATTCATCTGAACAAAGCCTTCTAAGGGTGCCACCCTGAGAACAGGTAAGATTGCCTTCTGCCCACACATGTGCATTGTCTGTTGTGGCTCCCATTTATTATTTACAGGCAGGCAGAGACAAAAAGTCTCTGGTCTGTGCTATTGACATGAATGAAGTGTGTTGCATATTTCCACCTCCCTCTCCTGTCAGGAAGTATATTTGGAATAATCCTCTCATCCCTGTATCCATACATTTGTCTAAGATATCTGCATTCTTACACCTATGCCAGACCTATCAAGGTAAACATTAACTCTTCATGTCTAGTGAATGGTCAGCCACTCAGGTTCACCCTGCCACACATTAAGAAACATCAGTCCTTTTGTCTGGCACTAGGGGAAATGCCAGACCACTCTATTGTTCCACAATGGGCACCCCCAGTACAGTCATCCAACACCTGGCTTCTATTGTTAAATCCAGACCCTGCCTCTCTGGAAGCTCATTGGACACATCTAGGCCTTGCCCATCCTGATGCCACACACCCCTGGGACTCATCATTGGTCCAGGTAATCTGTTGCTCTCACCTGAGACCAGCCCCCATTGGTCTGCATTGTTTTTCAAAGCCTATATCCCAGTGAACACATGGCCTTTAGACCGTGTGTTTTCTGCCATGATGCCAACTAGCAGTCCACCCCTGGAACCCTCTGGGTTTTGGGTCACCACCCTTTCTTCATGGACCTCTGCACGTCTGGACAGGTAGTATCACCCCTCCATTAGCTATCAATCACCTCTGCTTCCTTAAGTCTGTATTGTGTGCATGAATGTTTAATGATAGTTTGTGTGCTTGAGAATATTTAGTTATTAGTAAATATTTAGTAAAGAAATCCTTATTTTAGCCACCTAGCCTCCGTGTCTATTTCTGGTGCTTCTGGAGGAAGCGGGACCCCTGTATATAAAGGTGTTTGTTCCCTTATTGCCTATTGCTACTTTATAATATCTCATATTCCCTAATATTGATAATAACTCAGAGCAATCAGACTAACATCATGATCTACTTCTTTCACTTACTTTGTACACTGGGATTTCTCAAAAAGGGTCTTTGATTTTTTCTTTGGGCTCTGCTATTTCGGTACTCAGATTCATCACAGTCACATTCGTTCTCATTGCTGCTATACCCTCGAGAGTGTATGCTTCGTGTTCTCTTTCTGATGGCAAGAATGTCACTGGGCACCTTACACTTGTGAATACGAAGCTTGCCAGATGTGTCTTCAATGCACTGCCATTTCTGCAAGAAAATAAAATCAACCAGTTGTTCAGATGCACATCCAAGTTGTTTGAGGGGAAGCAGATAAGGTAATACCTTCTTAGCGACTACTAAGTTTCTTTTCACCTTCACATTTAATGTTCTAGGAATACCTGAATTAGTATAATGTGAACGTAAAAAAACTTAGTAAAAAGTATAAATATGTCTAAACACATATTTCAAATACATGTTGAGGTAAGGGAATCTACACTATATGAAACTTTGGAATAAAGCACAGCTTTCATAAGCTTTCCCCCTTGGAAAATAACATTTTTCTTTGATACATTTAATATTTATATATCTGATATATTTAATATTTATAGTCTAGTCACTCTCCTAAAGAACCCATAAATGGAAAAGTAAACCAGTGTGTAAAATAATCGAAGCAACAGTAAAAAAAACCCATGCAGTCTATTTATTGTCTGCTGATACATCCATGCAACATAGGGGAGAAAAGTCATGAAAGCAGAGTAGTTAGAAAGATCATGAAAGAAATGTCAGGCTGCTAGTTTAAGCAACTACAATTCAAATAAGTTTAATGGGAAAACCAACAGAACTTGCTTCTAAGTAAATGTAAATATTCACAATTGATACACAGAGATTATTTGAGATGTTGTTTTCTCCCTGAAGGAGGAAGGAGGAAGAAATGACTGCAGCTTGCATCTTCATCCATCTCACAGCCTGCTGTGCAAGGAGAGGGGTTAGAAATTGCATTAATTAATTAATTAATTAAATAAATAAATAAAAATCTCCATCCTATCTAGTTTAGCCATGTCCTGTTTCCCAATGGAAATCAAGCTTCCAGACTTGCTGTTTGCCCCACAGGAGAAAAGATATAGGAACCACAGGAGTACCTCTTTGCTCATTTTCCTGTGGGGTAGATTACAGGTCCGAGAGAGAACTGCCGCAAGAAAGAAACTGACTGAGACCAATATTTGAATCCCCCCTCCTCCAGTACTATGAGCCTGATCCAAATCAGCTTCCCTGCAACTGCCTTTTGCCCTTAAAAGTGGGAGATCCCAAAATGCAGATCTCTGGGACACGTCTGTTTGATTCTTAGGCAGGAGCTCAAAAGGAGCAAGGAGGAGGAAGGAACTGGTTTAAGATTACTCTCTACCATCACATGTACTGCTGACCAGTCTCAGCAGAACTTGCCTTTCCCACCTTGCACCCTAGACCTTTGCTAGAGTAGGTCCTTTCAACCCCCTTAGTTCCTATCAGCTCATTACTTAGTGACCAGCCTGGCCAGATGAGCAGAAATGTTACCTAGGAGCTGGTATTCGGGATTCTCTCACTTCTCTGGCCCTGAAGAAGGCTCTGCAAGAAGTTTCACACGTATATTTCTTTTATATTTGTAAGGCTAATGGATTAACAGAAGAATAGGGGGCAGAAATGGGGAATGGAGCCAGCAGTAAGTCTTTCTCTAAAGCTTCATAGAATTATCATGAGAAAAATTTTAAATATCAGAATTGCAAACCTAGAAATTATCAAGTATATAGGGCTGAGCACAGTGGTCATGAGATGGCACACATAACTGAAAATAATCTGTGAGTAAATGAACAAGCATAGCTGAGCTATTCAAAGTCTTAAAATATGATGCTGTTAAAGTGCTGCACTCAGTTTGCCAGCAAATTTGGAAAACACAACAGTGCCCACAGGATTGGAAAAGGTCAGTATACATTCCAATCCCAAAGAAGGGCAATGCCAAGGAATGTTCAAACTATCGCACAATTGCACTCATTTCACACGTTAGCAAGGTCATGCCCAAGATCGTACCAGCTAAGCTTCAGCAGTACGTGGATAGAGAACTGCCAGAAGTACAAGCTGGGTTTCGAAGTGGTAGAGAAACTAGAGATCAAATTGCCAACATTCGCTGGATTATGGAGAAAGCAAGAGAATACCAGAAAAAGATCTACTTCTGCTTCATTGACTATGCTAAAGCTTTTGATTGTGGACCACAACAAACATCCTTAAAGAGATGGGAGTACCAGACCACCCCACATGTCTCCTGAGAAACCTGTATAAGGGTCAAGAAGCGACAGTTAGAACCGGATGTGGAACAACTGATTGGTTTAGCATAGGAAAAGGAATACAGCAAGGATGTATATTGTCATCTTGCTTATTTAATTTATATGCAGAGTATATCGTGCGAAATGCCAGCCTGGATGAATCACAAGCCGGAATTAAGATTGCCGGAGAAAACATCAACAACCTCAGACATGCAGACAATACCACTCTAATGGCAGAAAGTGAAGAGGACCCCAAGACCTTCTTGCTGAGGGTAAAAGAGGAGAGTGCAAAAGTTGGCTTGAAACTCAACATTAAAAAAACTAAGATCATGGCATCTGGCCCATCGCTCCTTGGCAAATAGAAGGGGAAATCATGGAAGCAGTGACAGGCTTTACGTTCCTGGGATCCAAGATCACTGCAGACAGTGACTGCAGCCATGAAATTAAAAGATTCCTGCTCCTTGGGAGAAAAGCTATGGCAAACCTAGACAGCATAATAAAAAGTAGAGATATCACCCTGCCAGCAAAAGTCTGTATGGTCAAAGCAACAACAGAAGACAGGACGGCCTGGCATGATGTGGTCCATGGGGTCGTGAAGAGTTGGACTTGACTGTGTGACAACAACAACAACAACTAAAAACTGCTCCGTAAAAGACAACAAATTCTCATCCCAACCATTCTAACCCACAACCAAGGACTAATAAGAATGAAATAACAAAGAAAAAGAAAAGTACTTGATAAAGAAGTTCTCTAAAAATGGAGAAAAAATGAAGTTAAGCTTGCTCAGTTGCTATCTGAACAGGCGCTTCCCCACAGCTAGAAAAATGGATTGTGAGTGTGTTTCAGCCATGTCCAACAGAATCCTTGTCTACAGCTCTTCTGGTTCTTGAGTCAGCCACTTTTTAATCTCTGTTTAAAGTATACGGTTTTTCTCCAGCACTATATGGAATCAGAACACCCTAACATTGCAGGCTATCTAAATTATTTGCTAAATTCACTTCCATTAGGAAGAAGGAACAAATGTTCGTAAGTTGTGTGATCTAGCAAAAAAAGTGTATTCCTG
>NW_015160209.1:120749-123168 GCF_001447785.1 Gekko japonicus
GGGCCAAGGTCTCCCTTTGTTTTGGGGGGGGGGGGAGAGAGAGAGAGAGAGAGAGAATGAATTCTATATTGCTGAATTTTTCTCTCCCATGCTGTTAAATATCTACATGTTGGGATTGTCCATTGTTTTATAAAATGCCTTGAATTATGTTTTAGTAGAATCTTTTTCAGTCCCTCCATATTTTTTCTTCTGCTGTAACAACAGCGTTCCGTGCGCCTTGGTGTTTAGTCATACCAGCCACATGACCACGGAAATGTCTTCGGACAGCGCTGGCTCTTCGGCTTTGAAACGGAGATGAGCACCGCAACCCTAGAGTCAGATTCGACTGGCTTTCGAGCAAGGGAACCTTTACCTTAACAACATGGTATCCCAATAACTTGCCTTCAGACTAGTACATCGTTAGTTTGCATCTACTGTTCAAGCTGGAAAGTGGAAACAATTCCATGACAAAGCGAATTGTGAAACGTGTGGGATCTATAAGTACTGTATATTCCCCCCCCCCACCACCTTGCATCTGCTTTTCTACATTTTTTCAGTTTGCATCTAGCCAGGAGGAACTCGGGGACCCAATTTTTCACAGCCATGGGGAACAAACCTTACTATTCAAACCTTAGTTTTAACCCCTAATTTTAAAAACAGAGCCCTGAAGTGGGGTCTGTGCTTTAGTGAAATCAGACAAAAGTCAATGCATTTTTTAAAATGAGGATGACTGCTTTTATTCATGAAACTTATCACTGCACTTCTTCCTGGCTGCCAAAAGGGGGCAGCATAGCTCTAGCCACAATTTAATTCCATGAAATGTTCCTTTTTCCTGTCAAGTTTCTTTTGAGAGAAATATTATCTATCAGATAGTCAGTGTGAAACATCAATAAAAAAAAAATTCAGGTATAGCTACTGCACAGACCAGGTCCTAATTTGTTTATATCAATGGACTTGTCATTATATCTTCACCTGCACAGCACCATTCAACCACATGGCACAGGAAACACAATCTGATGCCCTGACACGTATTGGCCTTGCTAGACACAGAGAGAACTACCACTATGTGCAAGGCCACTTTCAACACTTCAGACAGAGATTCAGTACACAACTCAAATCCCTTGTTCTGTCTCTCTGGATCAACACCGGGTATAAGCATTCAGTATAGGACATCTACCTCACACACAGAGTACATGATAATGGAGACTGAAGCCATGGAGGATTCTCAGGTATTATGAATCATAGCGCAGAGCCAGCTCAGCACAGTCCAGACAAGCTGTAAAGCTGACTCTGCAGTTAATCAAAAAGTGATCTCTCCACATAGATTTGACACACTTTTGGCAATCCAGCTGAAGGGTAGAAACTTAAATACAACTAATAGTTGTATAAAGGTGTTTCCAGACTGCAGCTGCGTTTTCATGCACGTTGTGCTGCTTCTGATGATTGTGCCATCAGTACGATCTGTTCAGACTTCCCGCCAGGAGTTCCATCTGTTTCAGGTTGGGGTTTTTTTGTGGTGGGTTTTTTTTTTTTTTGCACATGTGTTGGAGCATTTCAGCAGCCTCGTCCACTCTGCTTTCTTTACATAAGAGTAACCCCATTTAATCTTATGTAAAGCACAGTACCCCCTTGCGTGGTTCGATGAAGCTGTGGGCTATGCCGTGAAGGGCCATCCAAGACGGACAGCCCACAGCAGAGAACTCAGACCAAGAGTGATCCCCTTGAGAAGGTAATGGCAACCCACTCCAGTATTTTTGCCAAGAAAACCCCATGGACAGTATCAAAAGGTTAAAAGATATGACGCCGGAAGATGAGCCCCTCAGGTTGGAAGGTGTCCAATAAGCTACTGGGGAAGAGCAGAGGGCAAGTACAAGTAACCCCAGAAAGAGTGAAGCGGCTGGGCCAAAGCCGAAAGGACGCTCAGTTGTGGATGTGTCTGATGGTGAAAGGAAAGTCCGATGCTGCAAAGAACAATACGGCATAGGAACCTGGAATGTAAGATCTATGAATCAAGGTAAGCTTGACGTGGTCAAAAATGAGATGGCAAGACTGAACATCGATATCTTAGGAATCAGTGAACTTAAGTGGACAGGAATGGGCGAATTTAACTCAGAAGACCATTATATCTACTACTGTGGCCAGGAATCTCGTAGAAAAAATGGTGTGGCCTTTATAGTCAACAAGAGAGTGCAGGGGTCAGTACTGGGATACAATCTCAAAAATGACAGAATGATTTCGGTCCGATTCCAAGGCAAACCATTCAACATCACAGTAATCCAAGTCTATGCCCCAACCACTGATGCAGAAGAGGCTGAAGTGGACCGGTTCTATGAAGACCTACAACACCTCCTAGAACTAACACCAAAAAATGATGTCCTCATCATCATCGGGGACTGGAATGCTAAAGTAGGAAGTCAAACGGTAACCAGAATAACAGACA
>NW_015160209.1:125261-125433 GCF_001447785.1 Gekko japonicus
CGGAGAGTCGGACTCGACTGTGCGACTGAACAACAAGGAAGCACAGTAGCTGAAGCACAAAAGAGAAGAGAAGGAGAGAGATTGAATTTATACCCCGCCCTTCACTACCTAAAGAAGTCTCAGAGCAGTTTACAAACTCCTTTCCCTTCCCCTCCCCAAAACAGACACCCTG
>NW_015160209.1:125472-127732 GCF_001447785.1 Gekko japonicus
AGGAGGAGGAGGAGGAGGAGGAGGAGGAGGAGGAGGAGGAGAGATTGGATTTATACCCCACCCTTCACTTGGAGTCTCAGAGCGGCTTACAAACTCCTTTCCCTTTCCCTTCCCACAACAAACACCCTGTGAGGTGGGTGGGGCTGAGAGAACTCTGACACAAACTGCTCTTTTTCAAGGACAGCTGTGCCAGACCTTGTGACTGATCCAAGGTCACATCAGCAGGTGCAAGTGGAGGAGTGGGGAATCAAACCAGATCAGAGTCCGCACACTTAACCACTAAAACAAAGGTAGGTGGAGCTGAGAGAGCTCTGACAGAAACTGCTCTTTTTCAAGAACAGCCCTTATCAGAACTACGACTTGCCCAAGGTCATCCAGCAGGTGCAAGTGGAGGAGCTGGGAATCAAACCTGGTTCTCCCAGATTAGAGTCTGCGCACTTAACCACTACACCAAAGAGAATTTATTTGCACCTTTACTGTCTTCGGTATTGAAGAGGGGGACATGTCCCAGGTCAGGCTGGAGAGAGAGAGAGAGAGAGAGAGACACGCACTCACAAGGCAGAGCAGAGGAAGCTGCCCCAATGCAAGCAGCTTCGATCAGTATTGAATAGGGGGACATGATCCCAGCTCAGGCTGGAGAGAGAGGCAGAGACCAGACTTGACCCAGAGAGAGAGAGAGAGAGAGAGACGCACACTTGCAAGGTAAACTAGAGGAAGCTGCCCCAATACAGGCACCTTCCATCACTGAAACGTTTTTCCAACGAGATGCAAATCTAAAACAAAACAAAACACCAGCCTGTCCTTTCTGGGTGGGTTTTGGTGGGGTTTGCCAGAAGTCACTGATGCAAAAAACTTAGTTCAGATTACAGAGCAGAGGCTTTGCTGAAAATCCATTTTGCTTTCCCCAAAAAATGTGCAGAAGAAACTAGTTTTATTAGGAATAGTGGGGGAAAAGGGAATATATGAGAGAGTACTGGGATGCTTATGAAGTAGTGTGAACACGAGGAAAAAAACGTTTACATCGGGTGATGTAAGTGGATTTTTAAGGTAATATGAAAGACCCCTAGAAGATATCAGTTGAAGACTTCTAAAAGAATTTCAAAGAGCAGGCATCCATGGGAGCTCTTACTATTGTCAGGACAAAATGCTGACCTTGAACAAGTGCATGAATTCTTCTGAAACATGACAATTTAGACATCACAAGCTCTACACTGCAAACATTTTTATCGACCAGTAAGACAGCATTCACAAGTGCACATGTAACATTATTTTTATGTTTTGTCGAACACAAAGAGTTCCCAGCCTCTGTGTAAACAAAACTTGAATACACGTGAAGCTGCCTTATGGTGAATCACACCATTGGTCATCAAGTTCAGTATTGTCTACTCAGACTGACAACAGCACTCCAGTGTCTCAGGCAGAGGTCTTGCAGATCACCTACTGCCTGGTCCTTTGCCTGGAGGCACCAGGGATTGAACCTGGGACCTTCTGCATACCAAGCAGATGTTCTACCACTGAGCTGCAACCCCTCCCCTTCTACCATTCTGCAGAATGTATAAACTGGAATTGTTCAGGAGGGCATTTTTATAAATTGAATAGGGCTGTAGTGACATGGAATTATTAACAAGGGTGACTCTACAAAGGGGCAAGGCAGTCTTGTTATATGCACTATAGTGTTTTCACAGCTTTGTTTTCTGATTCCTGTAATCCAGGTTTTCATTTCTTATATGCAGGGCTCTAGTCGGGGGGGAGCTCTCAGGTACGGAGCTCCGGAAGAGAACCTCTAGGGGGCGGGGCTGTCACGTGGTGAAGCCCCGCCCCCTTCTTTACCCCGCCCTCTGCTTCGATCCTCATTCCGTTTGGGAATGAGGATGAAGCAGGAGGGTAAGTAGCCGGGCCTTCTGACACACTTCCGGTGATGTCAGGGGGTGTGGCCTTCTGTCACTTCCGGTGATGTCAGGGGGCGTGGCATATGCAAATAAGTTATGCTAATGAGTTATGCTAATGAGCTCCGGCAGCTCTTTTTCTACAACAAGACCCCTGCTTATATGCCTTACACTGGTTTTACTGCATTGTCTTCTAACTCTGTAATCCAATCCTAGTGAACTGTATATCGTACTACTTAGACTGCTCCTATTGCACGGTTTTAAATTTTGTAATCCAGTTTGAGTCCCAGTACAAAAGACAGACTAGAAATAAAGTAAATAAATTGTTCACCATCAATTTTCCTAATTTCTTTTACATGGATTCCCATGCTGCT
>NW_015160209.1:127762-177590 GCF_001447785.1 Gekko japonicus
GTTTTCTAGCCAGGGATAAAACCCAGCACGTATTCACATTTTATATGAGGGTTGTATGGGTAGGGAGAAAGGTCAAAGGAATCATTTCAGTTTCAGCTGAGATTTTGTCTTAGCTCTGTTCAAATCATGGAAGTCACCAACAGCAAATTGAAACAATGATTTTTTTAAGAATCAATTTCTTTTTCCATTGCAGATGAATTTCTCTGTTGGAGACAGCTCTGCATAAAAGGTGACTCTTTTGTTCCTTCTCCTGTGTACTGTTAGAAACCAAACAGTCTTAACTCTGTCTCACACTCACACTGAACAAGGAGGCTGGAATCCCCAGGCCCTCCACTTCATTTTCCTCTCTTTCTCTCTGTATACAGGTTTTATATACGGTTACCTAAAAATCTAAACTGTAACTAAAGAAATTTAAACTCTAAATAGCCTGATCAAATGAATCAGTTTTAGCAACCACAACACTAATAAAGTCTGTACTGTAGGTAGCAATAGAGCCAATAGGATAGAAGCCTCTTGGCATTCCAGGCATTTCAACGCCTTTCCTCATGATGACTTCATGAACTGGAAGAGCTGGTTGAAATAACAGTCCTTATAAACAATCGACATCGCTGTCTACAGTTTTATCATTAACATACTCCTAACGCTGAAAAGAAATTGCAGTGAAGACACATTTCAAGGCACCATTTTAGCTTTTCCTCCTGCTCCAACCAGCAACATAGCTGGCTTCACACAGTTTAGTTCATGCTCTTGTATTAGCAAGCCAAGGAACTTAGCCAAGATTGGATCAGGACCAGCTATCCCAAATGCCACAGAGCTGTACATACAGTCCTGTTCCTGAATAAAAGGAGCCTCAGAGCCTTGCTAGACAGCAGTGCAGGCAATTCAGTAGCCACCTGCCTTCTACACTTATATTTCTCCTCTCAATTAATACAAGTCTTTCACTTGCACTTCCCAGGGCAGAACAGTAAGTAACCACAGCCCAGCTCTCTGCTCCCATCTCCTCTGGCTGAACTTTTCCACCTGAACAGAGCCCATGGAGTCTTTTTGAGGAACTATGGAAAGCAGCAATGGTGGGAGAGACCACACTTAGGGTTCCAACAAGCGTCTAGAGACAAATCATGACACCTTCCTATTACTGATTTTGTAAGCATATTTATAGATGTTTGCATTCAGTATCATTCAGCTGCAATGAAGTCCTCACTTAAGTATGTAAAATGAACTTTGTTTACTTAATATTCTGCAACAGCTTTAAACAGCCATCAAAACTGTTCCTGTAATGAGGAAATTAATTACAGAGTCTACAAAAGATATCTCAATGGAGGGCATGTTTAGAGGTTACTGAAAACCTGGCAGCTTACATTTCTTCTCAATGTTGACTGCCAACTTGTAGAAAAAAACCTAATCCAGAGTAAAACCCCAAACATTTCAGTATGACTGAAACTCGCTCAGCTTTATTGGAATTGCAACCAGGTCTTCAAAAACAAATACGTAGCAATAGCTTCCATTATTTATTTAGCTCCCATATGGACATCCCCAAATGCTAAGATCCTCCAGAGAAGCTACACTGTTTCAGTGTCAGTGCCTCAACTATGTAATATATTGTCTTCAGACTGACTCTCTAAATCACTATTATACAGGTTTTTTGAAGCCAAATTAAATGTTTTGATTTAAACAGACATGAGTTTGTGGAAGATATTTTAAAGGGGTTTAACTCATTGAAGATATTTCTCATGAAGGCGTGATCCATATGACAACACCATTGTGAACTGAAACCTACAGTTGAGATGAGTTCCCAAAAAGAACAGAAGATTATTTTTGCATCAAAAATATCTTCATTATCTCAAAAATATCTCCAAGCATCCATGCAGAATTCGACAAGAGATCACATACTTCAAATAGGGCACCTTCCAACTCATTAGATCACATTGAAGGTTAGAATCACAGAGTTGGAAGGGACCTCCAGGGTCATCTTGAATGAACTTGTAGGCTTGATGGCACTTTTCACCACCATTCTAGTTCATGGCTAATTCAAGCCCTTAGTTCAAACAAGCATCATTACAAAGATCTAGACAATGCATAACCACTGCCACAAATAAATAATTTCTCTGCTCTTCAAAGCTGAAATCCTTATTTACTAAAAATTTTATATCCCATGTTTCCTTGTGGCTCTGTAAAACCAGTCTCCTGGTAAAATTCTCTACAGCAGTGGTTCTTAACCTTTAATCATTACCATCCCCCAAGTATGCAACATTATTATCAAACAACCACCCCCAGCCACAAGTAAAACTTGGGACATAAATACAGCACTTCAGTGAACTTCCTATAAATATTTATACTTTATGCTTATGAAAGAGAACTCAGCCTACATTCAATGAGACCCTTGTGCCTGACAGGCATCAGCTGTTAAGTTTGATTCTTTTTTTGCTATGTGCCTGTTATAAAGACTTGGGGGAGAAAACTAGGATCCAGGGGGTTTATCCCCAGGGTATGGTATTAGTATAAAACAACTGTCCTTTGCTCGCAGTCAGAAACCACTGGAAATGCAAAGAAGGTGCAGCCCAAAATCTCCAGAGTTCACCCGTTTGCCCTGAGAAGTTCTGAATGCTTCCCCCCACATTTGTAAATCACACCTCGGTGGCCACACAAGCTCTCATAAGAAATACTGATATAGACCCAGGTCAGTCACTAACAAGAAATTAAATTAGCCAAGGCACTCTTTCTATCCAATTTAACTGTCCTTGAACTAAGCCTTTGGTGTGGAATGGGTCTGTGTGAAATGTGCTATGTTCCAATATGCATGGTTGCCATTTTGTATGAATGGAGTAACATGTTTATTTTCCATGCACATATAGCTTCAGTATGTGTTAATGGAATCCCATATTTCTGAGGGACAACTGAGCGTATCAGGAGGACTGCATGTAGTGTGCACTTCCATTACAAGTAGTTGGAACCCAAAACCTGAACATCTGAAAAGGACTTTAGTCATTCACGGAATGCATCATGTCTCAAAGAGGCACATTTGGAAGGTATCATGAAATACTGTAATCAATTGAAGCTTACCTGGCCTGGCTGCTCACAAGGTGTCTGGTATCTTGCTTGCTGACACAACTCCTTTACTCTTTCATATTTTGGCAAGTGATTAGACTGCTGGACATTTTTGGTTGGTTCCTCCTTCTTTCGCAGAAATTTACTTCAATAAGAAAAAGAAACAGTATTTTGGGGGGTTTTTTTGAAGATGGCGCACATGAAAAACAAATGTCAGTCAGTCCCTAAGGTCAGCAGGAAGTCACAGCACCCTCCTCATCAAACCAAGAGTGCAGACGCTACCAATAATTTGTCAGAGAATTATGCCCTATGTATAGAATAGGGCAAAATAAAGTCTGGGAAAAGCTCTGATCCCCAAATGACTTCTCTGATCTCAGCCAAAGCAGCACCGTCTAAGAAATCTTTAATTATAGAGTGGCAGCCTGTCAAGGAGCCACTCCTCTTCACAGAAGCTCCCTTGCTTTGTCACAAATGAGTGGGTCCCTATGAGGACTTATTAAGGGGAAGGCACTCTGTACATGTTCAGAGGCATTCTAGTCTACTATTGCTTCAGATATTTCAAGGCAACTACAAGCATTGAACACAGTTTCTGGGTTTGGACTTGGGATAAAAATTACACCATGCAGCAAAGGTTACTGCAGGGCTATGGATGCAAAGGCATCTTTGAATGGATAGTTCTGAACAGCAAAGAAGTAATCGTTGAGGAACAAGAAAGCAACAGGGCCTCAAGAATTGCCACAAGAAGCTACTTGAGGTAACTTAATAGAGAGTTCAAAACAGCCAAGGTAAAGGTGATTGATGAGTTTGCATACAAGAAGCGAACAAGTTTGCAAACAAGATGCAAGATTCTCTAATGCCCACTCAAAATGAAAAAAAGGAGTGCAGTTGCTCAAGGAAGCAATTTTCCCAGACATCTCTCAGCTCTCATAATTACCCTCTTTCCACCAGGAATGTATCACGCCAAATTTTGGTTTTCTTGTTTGTTCGAAACCTGAAATCAAAATAGTAATATTTACTGTTGGCGTATGTGACTATGTCTGTCCAGGCAATTAAAGGTGATGAATTCATTTTTTCCCTTCAAACCAACCTAACCATCTTCTCATGCATTCCCACAGTTTTATAAATGTCCTCTTTAAAATGGTTTTGAGTTGGGAAAAATGCAGCTCAGTAGCCAATTCTACCTGTTCTGCCCCAGTTCATTTTCTGTCTACTTCATTGATTTACTCAGATATTGACGGCCAACAACAACCTTTAAGAAACAGTTTGCACCCACCTGTTTCCTGGTTTTTCAAGGTCCAGGAGTTTTAGAATAGATTTGCCATCCATATCTGGAGGCGTGTCAAGTCCTGCAATATCCAGAACAGTTGGAGCAAGGTCAATATTCAGCACTAGCTGAGATACTCTGCAAATTAACAGAAAAGGTCAGAGTTGTATTATGAACATTAGACGTAACCTTTCACATCCATGTGGAATCTGAATGCCAATTAATGCTGGAACGGCACTTTGATTTAAAGTTGTGTATAATGAACTAAGTCTACAAGTGCCCCTTTAGGGACTTGCAACTTTACAACAGACACACTAAGCACATTTCTTGATATAAAGATGAATCTTTACATTAAGCAGGGAGGCAAAGCAGCTGTGCTACTCTCACCAAACCTGCAACAAAAGCTATATTTATTCACCTTATTCAGCTAGGATGAGTCCTCACACAACCCCATTAACTCTTTAGCAGCAACCACAAAGCAGAACTGCAACAGATCTATAATATACGTGGATGCTCATTTATGCTTTAACAAACTTTAAAAAATAATAATCAACGTATACTAGAAAGAAATCATCTTTTGTTCCTCTTAACCAATGCTTTGCATTAATCTTGATGAAATAAAACCAGCCACTAAGAAGGACAATCAAATATGCTTACAAATATTTTACATTAGGTACAACAGCTGTGCTGCAGACTTAGGAGAACGTACACTGATCCCGGCTCTACACTTGGACCACGAATAAAGAAAGGGACGCGAATATCAAAGTCATATGGCATTGACTTCCCCTTGACCAGTCCAAATTGCCCAATATGGTAACCATGGTCAGCAGTGTAAATAATGTAGGTATTCTCCAGTTCCCCAGTCTCCACTAGCATATGATATAACTGAAACACAGCATATGAAAAAAATACTTCATCAATGATAACAATATACACATTAGTACATACAGAAGCATTCATGCGTAAACAATCGCATACAACTATTTAGGTCACTGGTAAAATTAGCTCATAGTCATACTAAATACTCACACATGGGGCAGCAAGTATGATGGAGCAACTCTTAATGTAATTTACAAGGTGTCTTGAGGGAACCTGTACCTGAATATTCTCTTTAGTGGGTAAACATATTCCACAGCAAGTAGCTCCTATAATGGTGCAAGGCCTCTGGGACAATCTCCTGATGCCAGAGCATGACTTTCACACTCTAAAACCATTACTGGCAAGCTGGGAGGAACGTTGTGGTTTTGTATGCACACATACACACAGCCACTAGGGAATATCTTGCTCAGCATGCACAGGAAAGGTGAAACACACTGCAGAACATCTTGCCAAGATTTTCCCCAATGTGGAAGTGGTTAGCTGATCTACTAGATCCTACAGGTCTTTATGTACACACATTTTCCATATGATACAGAAAACACTTGTTTCTTCCCTACATACATTCTCTCTAGGAAAAAAGGGGGGAGGGGATGCATTCTGACAGAAGAAAAATGACCAACATGTGTTTAGAAAATACTGCAACCCCAGGATAAGGAGTTACCCTGCTACCAATTCAGGTTAAGGTTACATTGCAGCAGCATTCAGAAATGGTAGAAGAATGGTTTTCAATGTTTCCATTACTCTTTCCATGGAATCATCAACAGATAGTAAAGTCTGAAGTCTTTTGCGCTGCAAGACATTTGTAAATTCCATGTGAATAGGAAGCATAGGGCCTGTATACTGCATAATCCAGTGCTTATCCATGTTTGGTGCATAGTTGTAGCTGGGAGTTCTGAAAAGCAAAATGATATTAAAGATTCAAAAATGTAAAATCCCTGTAGCATGTTTCTAGTTCTCAAATGTACAGGTTACAGGAGTCTTTTAAAATTTTAATGAGAGAGGACTTGTATAACCCTTCTTTTTTACCAAATTATCATCCAGTAAGTAAAGTCGCCCAACATATCTACTGTGGTTCAAGATCCTGAGCACATGTTATAGGAGTCTTTTAAAATTTTAATGTGAGAGGACTTGTATAACTCTTCTTTTTTACGAAATTATCATCCAGTAAGTAAAGTTGCCCAACATATCTACTGTGGTTCAAGATCTGACCCTTCGATTTCCCAATGAGTTACAATATTTCATACAGTAGACTTCATGGGGGCTTTTCTGAGATCCTTAATCTCCATAAATTTGTATCGAGGAATCATACAGAAGGTCACACAAAATTTTCCTGAACTTTTAACCAGATCTTTTTAAAAAAAAACTCACCTGAAATAATTGTATGTCTAGTCTGAGTACTACCCCTGATTTTTTTCTTCTTTAAAGAAAATTGATTACTATTGTTGCAGCCTTTAAAGAAAATTGATTACTATTGTTGCAAATGATTGTTTCCAGACTTAAAAACATTTCTAAAGTCACTTGTGAAAAACATTCAGTTAGGATCGTAAACCCAGTCAATGTAGGATTTTATAATGTTCCACGAACCATCAAGGGACTGCAAGTGATGGGTACTAAAGGCTTACACTACCTTTATTTTCTATGAGAAGCAGCATATATACAATTTTTCCTCCACAATTAGTCCCTGCCAAATAAATTAGGCTAGGCTAGATGTTCAAGAGTCATTTCCAATCAACAGTCTAACTAGCATAACCAGTCTAACTAGCATAATCAGAGACCTCTTCTAGTCTCACCTGAGATACAAAGGGTCATTTAAGATGCAACACAAAACCACCATTCATTTTAACTGTTGTTAATTTGTGAAACCAGGATTTGGATTGCTGACAATCATTCACACCTTCCCTGTTTCTGCAAATCCTGGTTTCAGCACTTATGGTCTTCTTTTTCTACCCCTCAACCAACAGCCTGGCTGGTATTACAGACTACTTCAGAATGCCCAACTAGATTTGCCCGGTTTTGCGGGCTCCTGCCCGCCACGGGCAAGCAGGAGGAAATACCCTCCCAACAGCAATGCTGTGTGATGTGCCTACATCACCAGAAGTGATGCAGGCACGCTCGGGGTGACACTCTGGGTTTTGGGGCAAAACTCTATGGTTTGAGGGCTATTTTACCATAGAGTTTTGCCCAAAACCCAGAGTGTTGTCCCAACATGCCTCCATCTCTTCTGGGTGATGTAGACACGGTGCACAACATCACTTCTGGTGACATTGGCACATCAGGGACGACACCTCCGGCTCCTGTTCCGGCTCCCCCATTGGCATCTCTAACGGACCTGGCAACCCTATGCCCAACTAAGGACACAATATTTTGTTGTGTTACTGCATCCCCTTACTATTTGTCAGTGGCAACATGAAAGCAGAAAAACTGCACTCTGCAATCTTCAGATGCTCTCACAGGAGCAAACAGCCACTGAACCATGCCCCCCCGGACTAACAAAAGAAAGGCAGTCTCTCCTGGGTTTGATATCCCTCAAACAAGGAACTAGCTTCCCTTACTGACTGCAGAACGTCCAGGCAATAAAGAGTTCAACAGAGTGAACCTGGAGGGTTGCAGGCTGCAGTGTAACCACTGGGTCCAGGGTGCATCCTCAAGCATTTCCTCCAACTGCCTTCCTTCCTTGAGTGTACTAATGTAGTGTTTAGGTCATTTACTACAGCTAATTGTTTGGGTGGAATTTCCCAAGAAAAGTTTCTGAGTTGGGGGGAATGGTGTCTAGCAATAAATAGACAATGGAAGTCACCTGACCAGATGGAACTGCTTATTCCTGAGTAAGAGTGCATGCAGGTAAGCAGCTCATTTACTTCCCTTCCATTCTATGCCCCGTTCTCTCCATCCTGCTCCCCCCCAGTCCATCTATTACTCATCTATGAACTATCTCCAAGGGCAGAAAAAATATAAGAATCATTCATATCACTAATTTGATTTAGGCTCCAATGAGACCCCACCTTAAAAAAAAAGGTAGAGAAAATCCAAACTGCATTTTCCCAGCATTAGCAATCCTTCAAATAAAGTACAGCCTGACCTTGATCTCCCATACTGAAGGGAATTTGTAGGTCTGGGATGCTATGCTGAGATCCAAAAACACTTGTTCTTCTGGAACAGAGCCTCACTGACTTCAACAGAATTGTGCCAACAAAAACTTTACTTAGGATTGCTGCCAGGACTTATATTATTTTTAATGATAATGTTTTTGCGGTTTTCCTATTGCTGTGTCTTGTAAGTTACCATTACAGTTTACTGCATGATGCATGTCTTCCTTAGTTTCTTCTGAAAAATTACTTCAATGGTAAATTAAAAATACTGCACAATACCAATCTGTACATGTTGTGCAGATCTTGTGGCACATTTATTAGTCACATCTAACACTAAATATCTCTGACACTGAAATTGCTATCATGGAGGAAGCACACACAAAAATAACAGTTTTCTTCTTCAAAAAGGAGAAAGTCAAGTGGCTCTTTTTAGCCACATGCACATTACTCATTCAAAGATGAACATTAACAAATCGACTCCTTTTCCGTCAGAAAGATCCTCAAGTGGGAATATGACAGTAACCACTCAAACACAGTACAAAAAAAAAGCCTTTTTGGCATTACAACAGTGTTACTCATACTGGATGCATTTCCCCCCAAAAAAGTACGTTAACATCCAAGTAGGGCTGGGTAGGTTAAATGTTGATATTTAAATCAATCATAGATAGATTCTGTCAAATTAGATGGCTGCAAGAGCAACTCGAAGCACATTAGTTGAAACTAAGGCCTTGGTATGGATTACACTAAGGGAAATCTAGTGTAGCACTGAATTTTTGCACCCAAGCACCTTTGAAGCAAGAAATGGACCTTTGAGGGATATGAAAAGCTCCCTGAAATACACTAAACAAAACCCTGCCCTCTTGGCCTTTTGCACTGTTCATGTCCCTTTGTGGCTTCAATAGCAATGTTATTGCTGCACACCCAAAACCATGTGCTGTAGCTGACTGAATTTGGTTATCTTAGCAAATCACTTTTCATTATTCCAGTTACTTCACTGAGGACAAAGCCCTTGAGCCAGTTTGGTGCAGTTAAGTGCGCGGACTCTAATCTGGGAGAACCGGGTTTGATTCCCCACTTCTCCACTTGCACCTGGCTGGATGACCTTCGGCAAGCCATAGTTCTGATAAGAGCTGTCCTTGAAAAAAAGAGCAGTTTATGTCAAGAGCTCTCTTAGCCCCACCTACCTCACAGGGTGTCTGTTGTGGGGAGGGGAAGGGAACGGAGTTTGTAAGCCGCTCTGAGACACCTTTGGGTAGTGAAGGGTGGGGTATAAATCCAATCTCTTCTTCTCTTCTTCTTCTTGAGCCACTTCTACTTTAAGTCCCCCTTTCCAGTTGCCAAAAGCTCCCCGTCTTGCCATACTGCATTGGTGGTTTCTATTCCCTGCCAGCGCTATACAGCAAGACTTTCACCTGACTCTTTCTAGCTTTATATGAAAACTGCAACAGAATGTGAAAGGGGATGCACATCCTCACCTATATTCTAGTGCATTCTAAGTGACTAGATTAGGTCAAGGAAGCAGTGATCTAGATGCTTTTGCAACAGGATGCATCCTTCTTCCCCTGCAAAAGTTCCAGGCAACTTGCATAGTGGCTGGTGGCTGCAGCCCAGAAAAAGAAAAGAAAAGCTAACTCTGTTGTGCCCAAGTTCTCCTGTATACAGATAACAGCACAACGATTTAGGTGGGTCATCTCTGCTCATACAAGGCAAAAATATTCACCAGCTATCCCCTTCCTACTGCTCCCCTGGGTCACACTTTTGATTTCTAGCTGTTCTGATTCTAAATAAAAACTTATCAAAAAAATCTTCACAACCACCCAACCAAAACACCCCACAGGCCTCCTCTCATGAAGCACCACCAACATGAGGTAGCCACCAAGAATACATGCCATTTAAATATAGCATGTGAATGGACACTCTCTCTGCTTTCTCTGTGGGATTTTATTTTCAATTTGAAACCTTCTCCATCACAAGCTTTAATATTTGTTCTTTCTGTGAAACAGTTGAAAAAGAGGAATGATCTACTAAACAAGACTGGGGCATCATAAATATGAGCCCATAATACCACAAGACAAACCTGTAAACAAATGTCTTTTGATCCAACAGCACCAAAAAGACAGACTTTCTACAGTCATTGGTATGTCAAACAATTAATCAGTAACTCAAGAGTGCCTCTAATTTAACAGGAATTTCACTTACACAATGGTTCCTAAAGGACCCTGATTCTTCAGTGTTAATAACAGCCTTGCCCCACTTCCCTGATATCACAATTTCTGCATTTTTAAAAACAACATCCAGGGTGGAATTATCGCTACTAGCACTTTATTATGTTTTATGGTTTTAGAATTGTTATATATATTAGTTGATGCTATTTTTTATTCTATATTATTGTAAATTTTATGTTGTTTTTATCTAAGCCACCCTGAGCCGGCCTAGACTGGGAGGGTGGGGTAGAAATCTAATAAATCAAATCAAATCAGATGGTTGTAACTTAACATGTGGAGGAAAATGACACTTGACCACCAAGGGAGAAAATTCAAGGGTTAAACGGTCAAGTTACACCTCCCCCCACATGAGGATTGTGTTGCTGTCTGGACTGGATGCTTTTGGGGAGGAGGATGTCCAATATTTTCCACAAGACCTTGGATTTCTTTTCATTCCTTGCTCAAGACAAGCTGACAATGTTCCTTGCCACAGAAAGCAGCCCTTTAGCAGATTTGCTGGCAGCTTGTCTTCAATTTGTCTCACTTCTTTCAACAGAACTCTTAACCTGTTCACCGATAATACAAAATAATCCACGTGGGTCTCTCTTCTGCAGCTGTTGAAGAAACACTTTGAAATAGGATGCCAAGAATATAAAACAACTAGATAGGTAGGGGGAGACATACTCAGTTTGTGCTTTTTAATTTCCTCAAGTTAGAAAGTTCAAACATTTCATGAATGTCTGAATATGTTTTAGAGTAAATACATGTTTTTGGGTTTACCAAATGTATGTCCTTTTCACAAAATAAAATCCAGGGGAGACCAAATGAGTCTGGGGGAGCTGACACTGCAGTGACAAGTTCTACCACCAACTTATACATGTTCACTTGAAGGTGTATAGCTATGTGTGTACAAATGTGTGCAGGAAGGCACTCTCTCTGTGACCAGGAATCCTGCTTTTTCAACATTCCCAATCATGCAGGGAGATGTGTGAGAGGTGTTTACACACCTTCAGGTATACAAGTTCAGTCTCTACAAATTGATTAAAGCTCTTTATACAATGCAAAAGTTACATGTTCCATATGCTTAATGCAGAAGGTGTTGTTGGTCAGCCAGGGCTCAGCAAGAGTGAGGACTCCTCAGGAGAAGAGGAGCCAGCTCTGAGTTAGCAGAAGCCAGCAAGCAGGAAGACGAGCTACAGGCTTGTCAGGATTCACAGCCAACACCTGGTGCAGAGCAAGGACACCCTCCAGCCCTGATTCAACAGGTGAAACTCAGTAGATCATTTCCAGCCCTCCAGTATCATCCACACCCTTAGAACGTCACAGACAGAGGCTACGAACAGAACTACAGGAGAAACGACAACATGCACACTTCCTGGCCAGACTCCAGCTGCTTGAGCAGTTGCAGACTTCCTCCCAAACAGCTGGCTGTAAGCATGATCTTTAAACATATGGCTATAAAAACCAGCCAAGGGAGGCTGTTAGGTGTGGAAGCAACAAGTTGAAATCCCTCTGTCTCTGTGTCCCCTGCATCAGATCCTGCCTCAACCATGTAACTCTTCGGACCATTTTCTAACTCTGCCTTCATCTTGCTTCTGCATCTGCTCATGAGTACTTCTCATATTCTCAGACCCTGCTGTATGGACTGATCCCCGGACTAGACTCCTGACTCTGTGCATAACCTTGGACTGGACCTTGACTATGCTTCTCGAGTTGGTGCTCTTGCCTTACTTGCTCCATGCTCTGAGAATGTGTCCTACACCATTCCCAGCCCAGCTCACGACACACTGCCTCCCCTTCTCTCTCCTGCTTCCATTTACCTCCTTTTCCATTTTCAGTATTTTATGGCTTGATATCATATGTGCACTGTTGAATGAAAACCAGAGTTTCAGTCTCTGTCTTAAATCTAAATATGGTTGAAATATGTTCAGCTTTGTACACTCCATAGTTCTGAAAAAGGAAAGTGAATTTGAGTGAATAGTTAAGGAAAAGCATGTGGCCCAAGGCAGAAGGATATACAGGGGAAGAGGAAAACCACATGAGCCTGTGGACCACTTCCACACTTAAACACACTTAAAGATTAGACTTTGTTGCTTCTGCCCTGAGCCCCTGATGGTAAATGGAATCTCAAAGACTCTGATGATATCCACCTCTTTAATGTTCTAACTGCAGCTTTTACCTCAATGTCAAGGGCTTCTGTGGAGAACCCGCCCACACACAACCCAAGTTTTAGAAACGACTTAGGGTACTGCAAGATCTAAGGGGAGCTTTAGCATACACTCAACACATGGTCTTTTGAACCTTGTACAATTAAGACCTTCTGAAATAAAGGAGCCTTTTGTTTTTGTTTGTTTTTAACCAGAGACCTTGATTTTAGAGTGACGCAGGTCTAATTTTTTTTCTATACTACTAGCAATCATATTTTTATTCACATTTCCTCCAAAGTGCTAAGAGTAGTTCATACTATTCTCCTTCCCTCCAATTTATCCTCAAACAGCTATATTAGGTAGCTTAGGATGAGAGCGCATGGTTGGCCCAAGGTCACCAAGTTTCATGTCTGAATGGGGATTTGAATCAAAGTCCAGCACAGGCTTTCTCCTCCAGTGTCACAAAGAAACTCATACCCCAGTCAGAGACCAAGGCATAAGTGGCTTCACCCAATGATGAATAACATCCACTCATGTTTTAATTTCTGAAGGCCCTGTTATGCCACACCCCCATCTTAGGGTCTGGTAGTTGTCCTGTTGGGCCAATCCTTAAACCATCTAGCCATGCTAGATATTGCAGTAGTTAAGTACTACTCTGAGTACAACAAAACACCAAATGTAGAGTGCAGACTATGACAAGGGATGGAACTGGGTATCAATGGCACAAGCTGCCATTATTACATGTTGCAGCAGATGAGTTGACAATCAGCTGGTGCAGGGTTCTAGAAGAGCAAGTGGCAAAACCACCCTGACCTTCTTAGGGTTGACAGAGCCAGTCACCACAGATCCAAATAGACAGAACCAGATCTGAGGCTAAGGGTGATGGTCACACTGAGCCACATTTAGCAGGCTTAGATGTTTTTAATTTAAATAAACATACTTTCCCCCAATGTGTGTGAAGAGACCAAGACCAAAACCAATGAGCAACAGAGGCGTCCTGCTGTGCACCTGTGACCTATCATTAAGCCAAAGTCAAGACAATTCTTCTCACACAGGAAAGTAGGAACACAGACACTGACTTGGTGCCACATGGTAACATTATCAACTTCTGTGTCCTGGACTGCAAAATGCTTTATTCAAAGATCTTGCCAAGAAGAACAGTGCAGGTTCAGTTTAAATTCTAGAAAGCTATTATCCCATAAAATGGGACTTCAAGTCTATGAATAAATTGGCTCAGCAACAAAACATGTATTCTAGCCAAAGCTAAAACTTTAATACCAAATAATTTCATAGGTAGAGATGGCATTTAACTCTCCTGTTGAAATCAATAGGACCTTAGTACTTAGTGTGGTTAAAGTAACCATTTGGGGGCACAATCTAGCCACAGCTAACAAGAGTTTATACTGGACCAGCGTGAAAACATTAGTCAAAATAGCAGGTTAACTAAAAAAGATCTCCGATCCATTATGACACTGTTATTACACAGTTTCTCTACCACCTTTAATATTTTCCTTGTTCCAAATCTCAGTTTAAAGCGCAAAAAATGCAGTTCTTTGAAGTGCCCACATTTGGATGTCACCGTTTATTTATTTATTTATTTTCCACATTTATATCCCGCCCTCCCCAGTGGGCTCAGGGCGGCTAACAAGGGCATAATTAAAAACATATAAAACATGTGCCATAATTAAAAACATATAAAACATAATAAAAACATCCAACACTTAAAACAATGGTCCTCAGTCAATTACTAATCTCATACGTCCAGGATAGAATGTTGTTTCTTTCAAGCCTGGAAGAATGTTGTTTCTTTCAAGCCTGGAAGTCTGTGCTTAGGGGTAAGAGGGAGCTAGCTCATTGCAAATCTGAAGATAAAAACAAATGGGGTTGTGAGTCCCCAAGCAGTAGTGGGACAATTTTTAAAAATGGAACTTGGGTCTGTGGCCTGATGTCAGTTCCGTGGAAACCCTGGAAATGATGTCAATCCTCTCTAGGAAGCACTGGAAGATGTGTGGTTTTACCACAGAGTTTCCATCAATTCCTAGAAAAGCATGGCATTACTTCCAGGGCTTTCTTGGAAGTGATATCATGCTGTTGCTGATGGCTGCCCCTATGTTGCCCCCCCCCCCAGTATCTTACTTGTTGCTAGGCTGTGCCTGGCAACCATAAGAACAAAGCAGAGTTTATTTCTGAATGTAGTCATCTCTGAAGAGGAAATCATGATCCTATGTTTACTACCACAGTGTTGTATTAGTGAGCCAGTGTGATATACAGGGTTGTCAGGCCTCCTGCTATGCCAGGAGACTTTCCACTGACAGCTCTCTCTTCCCACTGCCACTCCTTTGGGTGACAGGAGAAATAAAGTGGCTGGCATCATGCACAATGCCACTTCTAGGGAGTCCCTAGAAGTGATGTCTGGAAATTGCTGGAAACTTTATGGTTTTACCATAGTTTCCAGTGATTCCTAGGGCTATGTGATATCACTTTTGGTTTTGCCCAGAAGTGATGTGCTGCATAGGATGCCGTCTTCCCTCATAGCTGGCAATCCTTGTTGTATACCATCAGACTAGGATCTGGGAGATTCAGATTCAAATCCCCGTTCTGCCATTGAAGCTTGCTGGCCAACCTTGGGCTAGCTATACACTGTCAGCATAAGCTACCTCACATGCCACGGTGAGGATAAACAGAGGAGAGGAATGAGTAAGCTGTGTTCGGTCCCCACTGGGGAGAAAGAAGTAAAATAAAATAAACATCAATTTTCTAAGTCTATGTAATAATGCCATGTTCTATGTAGAGAAAGACTAAGTAGCAGCACAAATTATCTATGTTATCATTAGTAAACGGTTAACTTACATGTGCTGAGATGCATTTGGGTAGAACTCAGAGAACTGCGGCGCAGAGTCCTCCGGGCCATGGGGAGCAGCATGGCTGATCACCATCATGATCGGTCTATGGGGATATATCCTCTTAGACATTTTGAAATAATTAATGCTGTCATTAGTGATCAGGTCAGTGAAATAGTCCTGAAACAAAACATTCAACACAAAACAACATTTGCCAAGTGTATCATATAGCAGGCCACATTATATTGCTTTGTTTTTCTGCAATGTATTATAAACTACTGTGATTTCAGTCAGGCCCCAGTTGCAGTGTTTGGTCTGAAGACAAAGACACAGTTCCAGATAATGCCAGAGTTGCAGTTGTGTTCTAAAGACAGTTCTCTGCCCAGATGAACAGCTGTGTTCTGGGAAAGAATGTCACTATTATAATAATTGAGGAACCAGTCCAAGAGGGTAGGATACCCCAAGGCAGTGATTTGAGGGCTGAAATGGGAATAAAGAAGGTTTTTGGGTTGGGGAACTCCCTGAGAAAGGTGGGGTTTGGGTAGGGAGCTTAGCAGTGATGTGATGCCATACAGTTCAACCTTTGAAGCTGCCATTTTCTCCAGGTAGGGTTGCCAAATCGACTTACCTCTGCCGGCGGGGGACTTTGTGCTGGCTCCCGGTGTGCGCGCACGCACGCTTTGTCCGCGTGCGCCGCATGCACATCACAGGGAAGTAATGTCATGGCGCCGGGCATGCCGGGGGCGGGGCACAGCCATTTGAGGGAAAAACTCTATGTTTTCCCCTCAAATGGCTGTGCCCCGCCCCCAGCGTGCCCGGCGTCATGACATCACTTCCCTGTGACGTGCACGCGGGGGTGGGGTTTCCCCGGGGCCCGATTCCGCGGGGGCGGAAGTCGGGCCTCCAAAGTGGGGAGAAATCCACCCCCGGGGGAATTTGGCAGCCCTATCTCCAGGGCAACTGATCTCTGCAGAGATCAGTTGCAATTCTGGGAGGCTGACAACTCTGTTTTGGGGTTCAAGCCCAACCCATTATCTGTAGATAACATACACCTGAAACAACACTCCCTTTCATGCAAGTATATCCCAGAACACACAAGGCACTGCCAATGCCAAAATTATCTGCTTGTTTATTAATTGTATGTAATTTATCTAAATCAGACTTACATTTGTGTGCTAAGAAAAATATATAAGAAGGTATTTCAAATGGTTGTCTGACAATTATAGTAAACAATGAACATTCAGGCATATAAATCTTAAGCACTTCTTTAAAAAAATTAAATCACTAAGGCTGATGTACAAGTGAACTCTTGGCCAACAAAATGGTTAACTATAGAGCCAAGGTAGAAAATAGAAATTTGCAAGAGAGAGGAAAGTACAGAGAACATATACAAAAAGATGAAAACGCAGAATTAAACAACCTTTCACTTTGCAGCTTTAATTTTGGTCCATAGAACTGGTGTGAGCTCCACTGAGTAGTCCTGAGACAATCTGTATAATTTAACATGGTTTCAGGCACAACCAATCAATACCATGGTGTGGATTCAAGGCCCAAGCAGCTGCAAAAGCAGTGCTTGAAGAGGACAGGGTATGTTATTCGTTTCTGTGTTTGGGGAGTTGTGTGAGTTAGAGCAAGGCAAACTATTCTTCAAACATCTTTTAAAACCTGTTAGGGGACTGGCACAAGGAATTTAAAGGGAGTTTAAAGAATTGCTTCAGGGCTCCCTGAAGGACAAAACCTGTCTAAATCTTCAGGATTTATACTCCTTAGTTGGTGGCATATTGATTTAAAATATTTATATGCTATCTTCCTGCCTGACAGCATCTTGTAAGGCAGGTCATACAATCAAGATATAAAATAAGTATTTTTAAAGGTGACAGTGATAAAGAAAATCAAGGGGCACTGAAAAATATCCTATCCCCAGATCTTAGATTTTTCTGATGCTACTAACTACAACTGCTTCTGTTTAAAGTTCTGCAATACTTACTGAGGAAATTACTCTCCCCAGGCCAAGTAGTGCCACCTAGCACTCAAGGGTAGGAGATGTGATTTTCCTGATGGGTGGAGTTTTTCCTCAACCAGGCAGGTGCAGGGTCAGCAGCACTTGTTTCTTCCCAGCTTTCTGATTATCACTGAATGCACTGGCAAGGGCTGTCCATTTCTCTGGACTGAAATGCTTCTGCTGCTTCTACTCTAACTGTTATGTACTGTTGCATGGTACTATACTACCAATATGCCACAAATCAAAGAAATACACATGCATCTGAAGTTTCCCCCCATAGCTCCCAAGGACAAACAAAAATCTAATTATTTATTTTACCAACCCATTAATAGATTCACCAAAAGCAGTCAGAGTTGCCTGATATTCCAAGAAGGTACTAAAAAACAACTAAAGCTACACCAGTTTCTGCAATAAGCAGCAAAGACTCCAGATGACTTTCTATATTAAACATCCTTGTGGCAGTTTGAGATGTTTCCCCTAACTGGCAACAGGACTTGGACCTTACATTGGTTATCATTCCTTTCCACTTTTTCCAATGTGTCAGAAAGTCCAGCTGCAGCATCTACAGAATCTTCCATCAGCAACATCTGGAGGAAGTTCCTGACTGAACATAAACGATTTGCAAGGTTCAGGATAGGGAAATGCCAAGTACCTCACAGACAGCACAGTGAGCAGTTATCCATGACATATACTCCTTGCTGTGGCTGACAAGCCAACAAAACCAGACATTTCTTAAACCTTATTTCCGGATATATCCACTTAACCTATCAATTTCAGAGTTTGATGCTACTGACATAAGGTTGGATCTAGGCTGAATTTTTGGCAAACTGAAGGTGAAAAATAATTTCCACCAATTCTTCCCTGTTTCAGCCCCCCTTGTCATTCCTCAGGGTCCCCTGTACCAGCATTTTAAGGAGATGAATGGGCTGAAGTGGGAGGGAGGAAAGGTTAAAGGTTATGAGGAAAGGTTATGAGGAAAGGTTAAAGCGCTTAGGGCTCTTTAGCTTGGAGAAAAGACGACTGAGGGGTGACATGATCGAGGTTTATAAGATTATGCATGGGAAAGAGCAGGTAGAGAAAGAGGTACTTTTCTCCCTTTCTCACAATACAAGAACTCGTGGGCACTCCATGAAACTGCAGAGCGGTCGGGTTAGAACGGATAAAAGGAAGTACTTCTTCACCCAAAGAGTGATTAACACATGGAATTCACTGCCACAGGAAGTGGTGGCAGCTACAAGCATGGACGGCTTCAAAAGGGAATTAGATAAGCATATGGAGCAGAGGTCCATCAGTGGCTATTAGCCACAAGGTATAGCTAGGGGCTCTGGGGCAAGTGATGCTCTGTCATCTTGGTGCTTGGGGGGGGGGGGTCAACAGTGGGAGGGCTTCTAATGTCCTGGCCCCACTGCTGGACCTCCTGATGGCACTGGTATTTCTGGCCACTGTGTGACACAGAGTGTTGGACTGGATGGGCCTTTGGCCTGATCCAACATTGGCATCTCTTATGTTCTTATGTTCTTAAGCAGGAAAAGTGGCATTCTACTGACAAAGCAGCCTGGCATAAGTGGAAAACTTATGACTGACTTTGCTGTTCCCCCTCCTCCCACAACAGACCAAAATGCACTTTGAAATCCTGTTTCTGGGGTTCCAGGGTTCTCAATCATTCCCTCCAAAGCTATTTTTATTTTCTTTCTTTAAAAAAGCCTCAGACCCTAATACACATATCTGTATGCAGTGCATAGTTGTTTCCTAAGAAGGAATGTTTAAATATAAACTATACATGGCCCCTGGGAAAGTACAAGCAACTCCCAATTGTTGGGAGAGGGGAACAGCACAGAGATTCCCAAGGATTGTAGATGAAGTCACAGCAGTGTGGTCAGGGATAAGGATGAGGAGAGGGGGGGAAAAGACACCTATGAGGTCACTGAGAAAAAGGTGCCAGGGATAGTGAAAAAACAACAGCAGTAGACAGAGACATTTTTTGGTATTTGATTTATCCTGCTGGATGAACAGGTAACAGCTGTGGCCATGGGTACCTTTCATCAGCTTTGCCTGGTGAGCCAGCTGTGACCCTTCCTGTGCAGGAAAGATCTTGCCACTGTTGTGCATACCCTGGTAACATTTAGATCATATTACTGTCATGCACTCTTCATCTGTCCTTGACAACTGCCTGGATGCTACAGTTGGTACAGAATGCTGCAGTAGAGACGGGCACGAACGGCACTTTTGGGGTTTGGTTCATAACTGAACCACGGATCCATATGAAGCAAGAGCTTGGTTGACAAATCGAACTGGTTTGTATGGGTTCATAAGCCATTTAAAGTTTAAACCCCTGCTTTCTGCTCCCCTCCAAAGTAGCAAGAAGCAGAAAGCAGGGGCTTAAACAGGTCTGAGCCAGTTAAACCATTGCCTTCTGCTTCCCATGAAAAACCGCAGGGAGCAGAAAGTAGGGGTTTAAATGGCTCCAACCCATTCCACTCCCAAGCTTTCTGCTAGCTGCAGCATTTGGTGGTGAGCAAAAAGCAGGGGGGAAATGGCTGGGAGGCATTTCACCCCCTGCTTTCTGCTGTGCGGGATAAGCCGCAGCCAATGGAAATCTGGGGGTGGAATGCCTGGGAGGTATTTCATCTACTTTCTGCTTGCCATGGCTTTTCACAGCCATCAGAAAGTAGGGGTTTAAATGGCTCTGACCCATTTCACCTCCAGCTTTCTGCTGGCTGCAGCGTTTCTTTGCCAACAGAAAGCTGTAGGTAAAATAGCTCAGAGCCATTTAAATGCCTACTTTGTGCTCCCTGAGGCTTTTTGCAGGGAAAAGAAAGCAGTGGTTCATCAGCTGAGCGTCGGAGACTTCCCGTCGCTCATTTGTTTTTTGTAAAGAGTAGAAAGAAGGGGGTTAAATGGCTTGGAGCCATCTAAATCCATGCTTTCTGCTCTTCATAAATTGCACCAGAATTCATGGAAACTCAATGGCAGCTCTTCAGTTCAAGAACATGGCCTCATGAACCTGCCAAAATTCATGATGAATTTTAATTCATGAGCTGGTTCATGCCCATCCCTATGTTGCAGCCAGAATGCTGACTGCTGTGGGTTGTAGTAGAGATCATATCACTCCAGTCTTGTTCCATCTGCATTGACTCCCTATTCAGGGAATAAGGTACTGATGTTGACTTTTTAAGCCCTCTGTGGCTTGGAACCAACGTACCTTCAGGACTGCCTATTCCCATGTGAACCTCCCATCCATTCCAGTTATCTTTGGAGGCCCTGCTTTGGGTTCCCCCCACCATCTGAGGCTAATTGCACAGCAACCCAATAAAGGGCCTTCTCGGTCATAGTACTGAAACTCTGGAACTCCCTCCCCAGAGAGATTCTTCTGTCTCCCTCTACTGTTGTCTTCTGACAGTAGGTGAAAACATTTTTTTTTAGTTTTGTGTTCCTTCACTAACTGCAATTGACCCTTGTCCCTGCTTGTATTGTTATCTATGTTTATATGTTTTACTTAATTATCTAAATATTTTATTTATCATTTTAAATGGTGTTTCAGTGTCTTGATGTTTTAACGTTTGCCACCTTGGGGATCATGTTTAGGTGGAAAGGTGACATAGTAATGCTTTAAATAAATAAAATAAATGTTTGTTTTTTGAGCTTTAGCAACATGGCTTAAAAGGGAGATGAGCAATGTTAATTAAAATGGCCTTGAATTCTGTACACTTATACTGAGAGGAGGGGAAAGGGTTTGGACTATACAACTGCTTCCTAAGAAAAACTGATTAAACATAAACTATACATGACCCCTGGGAAAATACAAGCAATATTCCCTATTGGTGGTAGTGTGGAGCACACTTAGAAAGAGGAGTGGGAGAGAGAATAAAGCTGACACTATGTGGGCAGCTCCAGCTGAAATGACGTTTTTAAAATCGGCACAGCCAGTCACATCTCAGCCAATTAGAAGACCTGTTGGACAAGAGCCCCACTTGGCCCCACCCACTTTCTATAAACACTCGGCAGGCACCAGGAAAGCTGTGGGTGGATGCCATGGTGCCCATGGATAGGGGACTCCTGCCTTGTATGATTGACGCCACCTTATACAACAGAAATATCTGCACGGTACCTTTGCATATTCAAATCCATGCTTCTCTTTGAGACCATTGCGACAAACTGTATAATTGTAGAAACGAGAGTTCTTGATTAATCCAACCCATTCTCGCCAACCAGGAGGAATGTAGCTGCCATTATATTCATTGAGGTATTTTCCAAAAAAAGCTGTGAAAGAAGCACAGTTTAGGTTACTTGAAATTCCTCTTGGTCACAGTTCCTACATTAACAGACCTTTGTATTATAGAACTCAGTAGGACTTAAAAGCTTGTGAATTTTCTACAGGATTTGTAATATATGTCTGTTAAATATGTATATGGATGCATATATTTGGATGTTAAATATGTATACTGATGTATATATTTGGATGCCCTCTTCATCGGGTGGCAACCTCAAGAAAGGACCTTCTCAGTCATGGGAATAAAACCACGGAATTCCCTCCCCAGGGAGATTTGTCTACCCCCATCTATTTGGTCTTAAAGGTGCCACTGGACTCAAACTTTGTTATGTTGCTTCAGACCAACATGGCTACCCACTGGAACCCATCTATCTTTGCCTTCCCACCAGTTAATGAAGACTTTTTTGTCTTTGGCATTCCCTTATTGGTCCTCCTCTTTGTGTTAATTGCTGTACTTATATACAGACAGTTTTACATGTGTTTTAAATCGTTCACTGCCCTATGGGCCTCAGTTGGGTGGAAAGGCGGAATACTAATGTTTCCAATAGCTAAATAAATAAATATCTTCTGTGCAAGTATTTCTAGCCCACTTTTAAGTCAGAATAGTCCTCCTCCTCCATCCCACTAAAGTCTTGGTTATAAAACACTGAAATATTCGTCACTATAACCACGATGACAAAGTGCATGGTAGCATTCTAGCAACTGGGGGTGGGGGCAAGCAATTTAAAACTCAATCAATCAAAACCAAGGAGATCAAGATTAATCCAGGAGGGGGGAAATCAATCTCACAAGCACATCAGTTTATACTCAATAACTAACCAAAAGCCTTCCAAGCAGAAACAAAAAACTTTAACTGTCCTCTTAAAACTTGTAAGGAATTGCCCTGACCTAGATAGCCCAGGCAAGCCCGATCTCATCAGATCTCAGAAGCTAAACAGGGTCGACTCTGGCAAGTACTTGGATGGGAGACCTCCTCGAAATACCAGAGGTGGGAGGCAGGGGTAGGCCTTATTCAGCCACCTCTCTGAATATCTTGCAGGCCCCTGGTAGAGGTCAGTCACCAGAAGTCACCATGACTTCCAGGTGCACACACGGACACATAATTTAAAAAATACCCCAAAAAACCCCGCTTGTAAGGATTCACACAAAAAATGTCTCACAAATGTTATAGCTTCTGTGCTGCCATCAAAAAGACTCTGTCCTATATGGTCACCTGCCAAACTTTTAATAGAAGTGGCACACAAAACAAGGCCTCAGGTGGCTCAGGAAGGCCAAACCACACATGCTTTGGGAGTTCTGTGATAAGAGCTCCAAGTGAAAATATTGAGATGTGCGTGGGGTCCAAATTTAGATCAAGACCACAGCACATGGATAGGCAGAGTTTAAACCTCCCTCCTACACCATTTTCCTGACTTGTCCTGACTTAGTTACCCTTATGAGCTACTATGTGCATGGTCCAAACGACTGCCATGTGTGCATTAGCCCTATAAGAGTGTGCCGTGTTTCACAGACAAGATATGTCCACTTTCATTTGAAAATTTAATTTCTAGTGACTATGGGAAGGGACACTTGAAACCAGAAGAATGACAACTCTAGCAATTCACAGTATAGTTTTTAATATCATCCCCCAAGTAAAAAACAGGGACAGCCCTGAAAAACCTGGCCAGTTGGAAGAAATAAAAGAATAGAATGCCAGAGTTGTCTTAAAGGTAATTCACATCTGTGCTGTAATGTATGCCTGTAGTTAGCAGGCTTATCCACCATCAAAAGAGAAAGGCGAGGCCATGTTTTGACAATCAATAAGGCTACTCTCTTGGGGTTCTAAGATCTCTGTGCAAAATTGGCAGCCCTTGGATGACAACTGGCAAGAGACTAGGGAGAGTGGAGATAGATGGGAATGGCATTGTGTGATGCCTTAACATCATTTCCAGACGAAAACCTGGAAGTGACCTCACGGCATCACGTAATGTTCATAGAATCCTCCTGATCAATGGGATTTCTAGACTATCAAGTGATGCAGTGACATCACCTCTAGGATTCCTAGAGAGATGACATGGAAATGTCAATTCCAGTTTTTCAGCCAAAAATAATGTTGTGGCATTGTCCAGTGCCATTTCCTTGTCCCGGTTTGCTCCTGCTGCTCCTTAGAGAATATGGAACGACACTTCTTAATCTACTTGTTGCAAAGATAGCCAGTCTCTTAATAATACAAAGCTAACCATTTTCTGTCTTACAAACTACCTCAAAGCTCAAAGGCAGACAGGGTTGGCTTTTGCCAAGAGGAGTCATGCCAAAAGTGATCATAATGGGAAATAGTATATTGAGCAGTGTCCAGTTTTTGGGGTGCAAACTAGCGTTCTGTACTGGCTTTAAAGAGTTTCCTCCAGTTCTGCTATTTTAACAGTTCTCTTTGCTTGTTTGATACTTGGCTCATAAAATCTACCTACGTGTTCCAACTGGCTGCAACCCTCAAGTTTTTGACATGCTCATGTCTGAGTACTATTCATGATGGCCTGCAGGCAACTTTATATATTTAGAAACAGAAGCAAGGAGAATTAGGAAGTCATTTCTGTTTGTATAATTAATAAAATACCAAGCACAGCTGAGTGGATTAAAAATGTCATTAAAAAGTAATACCATTTCAGGGAACATCCTTTTATTATTGTCTCTAATGGAGCCCACGGGGATAACGCAGCAGAGATAAATGCAGATTTTTGCATTTTAATGAGACAGATTTTATCTGCATTCTGGCGGTTTTGCTAAGTGTTCCCAAGACACAGTGCCATTGTTTAAACACATGTAGCATACTTTGTCAGATCACAACAGCAGCAGTCTCTCTGAACATGCTCAATTAAGCATGCATAAACAGCAACTCTTAGCAAGGTGAACAGTTCTTACACTTGAGACCAGAACAATTAAAAAACACAAACACGAACACTGCATTTCCTAAAACTTTAGCTGGCTTTATTTTCAATTTTCCTAACAGCTGACCTTTCAGTCTCAAAACAGAGTATAGGATGGCTTAATATCCACTGTTTTTAATGCCCTGCCACAATCTGTAGCACCCTACCCCTGGGGGAGAAGCAGAAATAGTTGGAAGGGCATAACTGGAAAAAGGCATAGCTGGAAAAAAGCAGCAACTTAGTTGCACAGGAGAGGGAAGAGCCAGTGAGATCAGTAAGGGAGGAACAGCCAGGAGGAAGCAACCAGGACTAGATTCAGAGCTACCAGTTTCCCACTGGTTTTACCACAGAATTTCTGGAGATACCCAGAGAAGTGTAACATCTTTTCTGGGTTTTCTGTGGAACTAATATCACACTGTCATAGGGTCGTTAACTCCAGGTTGGGAAATTCCTGGAGATTTGAGGGGTGGAGCCTGGAGATGGTGGAGTTTGGGGAAGGGAGGGACCTCAGAGGGGTACAATGCCATATAGTCCACCCTCCAGAGCAGCCATTTTCTCCAGGGGAAATTATCTTAGTCATCCAGCAGAACCAGTACAGACAGTTGCCTGCTCTGGGTTGGAGAATACCTGGAGATTTTGGGGTGGAGCCTGGGGAGGGTGGGGTTTGGGGAGGGGAGGCACATCAGTAGAGTATAATGCCATAGAGTCCATCCTCCAAGGCAGCCATTGTCTCCAGGGGACGTGATTTTGGTCATCTGGAGATCAACTGTGATGCCAAGAGATTTCTAGGTGCCACTTGAAGTCTGGCAACTTTGTCTAGAGATCAGTGGTAATTCTGGGAGATCTCCAGGCTCCATCTGGAGGAAGGCAACCTTGCACTGTTGCTGTTAAGTATGAAACTCAACGCCGTCTCGTAAGTAAAACAGTGAATCAGCTTTATTGAAGTAACAGGAACAATCAGAGAACACACACAACACAACAGTGGAGCAAAGCTCCCTTTTAAACTATCCCAGGCTGGAGTAGCCACGCCCTAGAACAGTTAAGGACCAATAGGATTACAACAATAACAACTAATCAGATTAGTTCCCTCCTGAACATTTCTCTGCCTTCTGAATGGGTACTTATATACAACAGCCAATAGGATTGTTCCATCTTGCAATCCTTGTCCTGGTCTTAAGCTTTACATGAGATGTTATACAGCCAAGACATAACAGTTGCCAAGTGCTGCCCCCCAAGTCCCTGCCCACCCCAGCCTCCCACCAGTTACTCAGAGGGTCATAATGCTGTACAGTCCACCCTTCCAAGCAGACATTTTCTCCAGGGGAACTGTCTCTATAATCTGGAGATAAATTGTAATTCTGGAGTGCTCCAGACCCCAACTTGAAGTTGACAACCTAGGCATCCCCACAGTGAAGACGGGTTCCCTAGTCCTGGGGGCGTAACAAATCCATTATGTATTTTTAAAACTCTTAGTCCATCATATTTTAGTGACTCCAATATATTATATGGAAAACTTTAGGTAGCCTGCACATACCCTCTGTGAATCACAGGTACGGATGGGCATGAACCAGAAAACTGTGGTTCATTTTGGTTCATGGCATGCCCAGTTCACAAGCCATGAACCTTCATGAATTTTTAAGAGCTAGTAGAAAAGAGTAAGAGTCCAGTAGCACCTTAAGACTAACAGAATTTGTGGTAGGGTATGAGCTTTTGTGAGTCACTGCTCACTTCTTTTAAGAGCTAAACTGTTTTGGTTTGTGATGTGGTAGAATGCCGCTCCCTGGCATGCTAGAGACACCAAACGAAACAATAGGAACCCCAAGTGTATGAAATGTACAAAGATGAAAAACGCAAGGGTAGACCATCAAAGCATTCACAAATTTCACAAGTTACCATTAGACAATAGTCTATTGCAACATAATTACAGTAAAACAATTAATACAGTAGATTTAGTGGTCACAATTTCAAAACATGAATAAGAAATCAAAGAACAGAAGGGCAGGGAGGGCGGGATACAAATCTAATAAATAAATAAATAAATAAAATTTGGTATAACAATTCAATAGTAAAGAAAGAATCTAACAGGTGACTGCTCTATATCCTTTCAGTATAGTAGTGTCCTAAAGACCTCAACGTTCACAAAAAAGGCAGAGGATGTCCCAAAGATAAATTTGCAGCCAAAAACGTCCTTCCTAGGTATGCCAGACATTTCAAAGCATTCTTCCTCAGTTGTACGGCTGAAAAGTGGAACTACAATATAACAATGAAACCAAAGAAACCAAAGAGAGATATATTCCAGTGCATCTATGTGAAAGCCACATCATACAGTAACATTTTACACTCACCCTGATTTCCACAATAATCTAGGCACAGCTCATGTCTCAAATGGAATCTGTGGTTCTCAAAGGTCATCAAACCTTCTGCTGTTAATAAGTGCTTCATTCACAAGCTACTGCAATTGCTGCTTGAATCCTTAAAGGAAAAGCACCTAAATATAGGCTGAAGTATAAATTTCTTCTCTGATAGTTTTGAAGTTTTTTAAGCCCAAAGAAAAATCAATGAATTACATCTATTTTATAAAAGACCCAAATCTTCTGCTTGGTATTCTACCAACTGGTCTTATTGTTTAAAGAGGAAGCACCTGATTTTGGGCTATAAACTCCAGACCCTATGTATCCTACTGGTATTGAGAAACAGAATTCAAGAATACAAAAATGCCTGTTTCAAGAATGAATACCCTATAAGAAACTCATATATACCCACTAAATATGTTGCCTGCTGCTCTTGGTCTAAAAGGACAGGCCCAAGGGTCATTTTGTAGAAAAAGAGCTAGGGGAACTCATTAGCATAACTCATTAGCATATGCCACACCCACTGACATCAGGGGCCCGGCGGTGGACCTGCAAGGCTGGCGGGAGTGCGAGGAAGCCCCGCGAAGGCCCTCCCTGGCCCCAGGCAGGCAGGGGTGGGGAGAGGCGGGGAGGAAGCAACTTACCCTCCCTCTTCTCCTGCCTCCTCCTGGCTGAATGAGGGCTGGAAGCGGGGCGGCTGGAAGCAGGGGGCAGGGCTTCGTCATGTGCCCCGCCCCCCTGCACCTCACCCGGGGGAACTGCGTTCCCCTGCGACCCCCCCCCCTGAAATGAACTCTGGACAGGCCCCTAAATATAAGCTGAAAACGCAAGACTCTGATTCATGCCAGCTGGTGTTAAGGTGTTCAATTAAAAAACGAATCTTGCCTCTTTCTGTAATAAGATTTGGTTTATATTTCGTCTATTGTGTGCTTTGTTCTTATGTACATACATTACAAAAAACCTCATTTCTTCTGCTGAATGCCCTGCCTGTTGGGAGTGTTCCATCATTGAAGCTAAACTGACTAAATTAGAAATGCGAGTGTGTTCTAACATACGGGTCGTAATTGATCTGGTGGATATACCCACATATTAGCACCCATACGGGCAGACTGAAAGGTAAACAATGTTTTTAGCGGAACACGTGGAGAAGCTAGAACAGCTAACACGTGTTCCCTGAATTTGATTCTCAAACGTTCCTCCGTCTATCATAAATTTACACGCTGCACATCTGCAGCACCTGTGAAATCTGCTTGCAGGTTTAGGAGTTTCATCATTAAAATTCGCGCTGTCTGTTTTAACTAAAAGGTTTCTGAAGTTACGATCCCTCCTAAAACCAATGTGTGGTGGTCTATCACATCCAGGTAAGTGTGCTACAATATGCCAGTTTTTAATCTATGACTTGCTTTATGTGACTAGCTAATCCAGAGTATTGGAAAGCACATGAAATCCGCTGTCTATCTTGCCTGACCTTATATTGTAACAACTGCTGTCTATTCGTCTCATCTGCTTTGTTTCGAGCTCTTTTGGTGATATAACTGGGATAACCCCTTATAGAGAAAGATTTTTCAACTTGGTCAGCTTCCATTCTGTAATCACTGTCTAGAGTTGAATTTCTTTTGGCTCTTAAGAACTGGCCATTAAGCGATGTTAGATCTCAAATGATAGGGGTGAGTTGATTTAAAGGCTAAATATGAGTTCCTATCCATTGGTTTATGAAAATTTTTAACCACTAATCTATTGTCATCATTAATGTACACCATGGTATCAAGGAAATTAATTCGTTGTTTATCATAATGCACATCAAATGTAATAGAATCATGCAAGTCATTAAGTCAATCCACAAACCCATATGTAATACCAACATCATTAATCAGTAAAAAGAATGGCATCAATATAACATTTATATAGCCTGGTGTTATTATAATATGGATTTTAATCAGATAATATATATTTATTTTCAAACATCCTCATATATAAGTTGGCTAGACTGGGAGCCGCTGGGCTTCCCACTGACACACCGCATGCTTGTTCATAAAAGGAGTCACCAAATCTAAAATATTTTTTCCCAAGATTCAGATCTAACAGCTCTGTCAAAAAACAGGTTGGTGGGTCCTGTTTAGTTCTCTGCATAAAGACATCTATAGCCACCACCCTCACTTCATCATGTGGTAAGTTTGTAAAGAGGGTTCTTACATCCATGGTGACAAGAGCCATATCCCCATCTACTTCTTGCCCTTCTATAATCTGTATGAAATGGGTGGTGTCTTTAATATAAGATTCAATTTTATTGACAAAGGGTTGTAGGAAGAAGTCAATATATTGTGCTAACGGTTTAAACATAGGACCAATCCCCGACACAATTGGTCTAGCTGGGGGAGGGTTGCCTGTTCTTATAGATCTTTGGTAGCCCATAAATTATTGGGGCTCTGGGATATTCAACATATAGAAATTTAGATACTGATTCATTAATATATCCCAACTTAAGAGCTTCAGTGATGGTAATTTTAATCATTCTTTGTATATGCTCTGTGGGATCCTTAGTTAAAGATCTGTAGTGGTTGGTATTATTTAACAAGGTACCCATCATAGTTAAATAATCAGTCTTGTCTGCTTCTTTTATGACAATATTAGAATCCTTGGCCAAATTGTTCACAATCCTACATTCATCTAAGGTCATATTATGCTGATTATAGTGGCAGGGAATCTCTCACTGACTCTCCTCTACCTGGGCTCCAAGTTTGGTGAGGATTGGATTTACGAGATCCAAGTTACAGCCACCCAAAGAAGGTGCCCTCATCCTCCATGGTTTACTATGTAGCGAAAAAAACAGCAAAAAAGCCCCACCACCCAAGGGCAATAGAAGCCCAGCAGAACAGAATCAAAGTGAATCTATTCAGTAGAAACTGAAAGTGGGTGGCATTTTGCAAGCCCAGCAAAACCAGTGCAATGTGCCCAGTAGAACCAGTGCCACTGTGGCAGTGAAAACCCAGCAGGACTAAAGTCAAACCAGAGAATCTCTGAAGTACAAACTGAAGGGGGGGCATTTTTGCAAGCCCAACAGAACCAGTGCATGTACTAGTGCCTAGCAGAATCGAGTGCCAATGTGGCAATGCCAGTTCAATTACAATCCAAGCAAGGGGGGCGTTTTTATAAGCCCAGCAGAACCAGTACAATATACAGAGCGCCCAACAGTACCAGTGTAATCACACAGTGCCCAGCAGAACCCAGTGCCATCCACAGGACTGATGTCAAGCACAGAGTCACAAATCCACCAAGGGGGTGGGATTTTACAAGCTCTGTGGAAGAAAATGGGAAGTAAACACAAAAGAAGGCCAGTAAAGTGTGTTTGAAACTGACAACATTGTTTCCAAGGCTGGATAATTCCACCCTCCCTGTTGCTTTAAAGTTTGGTAAACATTTTGTTAAGCAGAGACAATCTGTCTGGAAATGTATACATTCACAAAGTGGCATGAATCTCCATGAACTGCTTGAAAGTTCATGGAATCTTCACGCTGGTTGACCTTCCATGAACCACCCAAAATTCGTCACGAACTTTAGTTTGTGAGCTGGTTCATCTCCATACCTAAGCAAAGGGCAGATTTCCCAACAGTTCATATAGCATTTATAGTGATCAGATCAATACACACCAACAAAATTGTAGATTCCACACACACACACATGCAGAGAGAAACATGTCGATAGACTCCAACCACTTGGAAGATTCAAAACACACAATGATCCCAAAGAGAATCCAGTCACACAGCCACATAGATTCATGCTGATTCTAACCTGCAATAGACACAGGTGAAAGAGCGAAAGGAGAAGAGGGATAACAATGGTTTGGGATTAATATATAGGCTCAGTTCAAACAAAGCATCATGGAATTTTTAAATTTTATTGATGGTTCCATTCAGATATGATGTGAAACCATGGTTTTATTAAAATAGCTAGTGCATCATATGATTGCAGGCCACTCCACTAGAGTATATCAGAGTATGTCAAACCAGGATCTGAAACAATGGTTTCAAATTGATTAATTAATCTCTCATTCATTCATCTCTAATTAGTCTTATGGCTTCATGAAACTTATGAATGCAGATAGCTCACTTCTGGCTAGTTCCCTGGTACCGCCTTCCTTAGCTACCTTACAATTTCCTTAATATTACCAGATACTTCCTCTGTGTTTCCCTAATTCTTTCCTACTTTTTCTCAAACTCTGCAGCACTAAAGAGCACATTTGTACTTCCTTAAGAATATACCAAGGGCTTCTGCCTGCTTCATGTTCTTACACAGCCATCAGAACAACACTCCTGATAACGTCATCCCTGTTGGGGATCTACAATATCAATTTCCTTGTTTCGTCTGGCATTTTCTTTTACTTTGTGGGAATCACTTCTCCCTAACTGAAGCCTAAATTCAAGCCTGGAGTTTTCCAAATAAAATATGACACACATGCATAAAAAGTGATTCCACAGAGCATCCAGATATTTCCTACATGCTTAAAAGAGTGGCAGGCTGCTGCCAAATGGATAATGATAAGCATCTTGCCAAGGGAATTGTTCCCTCTAACAATGATGGAAACAGGTGATATGCTATACTACTGAATACTGGAGGGAGAAGCAGGGAGAAATGTTATTTGTCCATGAGCCCTTCATCCTCAAAGACCCACTTTAATCACTGGGATCACTTGGCCAGTTCTGCCAGGGTACCAGATGACCAAGAAACCACCTTCAACAGGGATGTTGAGTTTCTAGACACTCTAAATGACTGTGCTATGGAGCAGATGGTCACGGAACCTACCAGGGGAGAGGCGATCCTTGATTTGGTCCTAAGTAACACTCAAGACCTGGTGAGAGATGTAAAAGTGATTGCACCGCTTGGAAACAGTGATCATAATGTTGATGAGTTCATCATTTGTACAAATAGAGAATTGGCCAAAAAGACTCACACAACCATTTTTAACTTTAAAAGGGGTAATTTCTCTGATATGAGGGGACACGTGGGGAGGAAACTGAAAGGAAAAGTAGAAAGGGTCAAAACAATTGGGGAAGCTTGGGATCTATTTAAAACTACGATCCTAGAAGCTCAAAAAATATATATTCCGCAGGTTAGGAAAGGCACAAAAAGGTATAGGAAAAAGCCTGCATGGTTAACAAACAGAGTAATGGAGGCTGTAAAAAGTAAAAAGAATTCCTTTAAACAGTGGAAAGCTAGTCACAGTGAGGCTGATAAAACGGAACACAGGTTATGGCAAATAAAATGCAAGTCTGAGGTCAGGCAGGCAAAAAGGGAATATGAGGAGCATATAGCAAAAAACGTAAAAACCAACAATAAAACTTTCTTCAAATACATTAGAAACAGGAAACCAGCCAGGGAGGCAGTGGGGCCCTTGGACGACCAAGGGGTAAAAGGAGTATTGAAGGATGATAGGGAAATGGCTGAGAAGCTAAATGCATTTTTTGCCTCCGTCTTCACTGTGGAAGATGAGAAGTGCTTGCCCACTCCAGAACCACTGATTTCAGGAGGGGTGTTGGAAGACCTGAGTCAGATTGAGGTGACGAGAGAGGAGGTCCTAAAACTGATAGACAACTTAAAAACTGAAAAATCACCAGGCCCAGATGGCATACATCCGAGAGTTCTGAAAGAACTCAAATGTGAACTTGTAGATCTCCTGACAAAGATATGTAATCTTTCCTTAAAATCTGCCTCCATTCCTGAGGATTGGAAGGTAGCTAATGTCACTCCCATCTTTAAAAAGGGTTCCAGAGGAGATCCGGGAAATTACAGGCCAGTCAGTCTGACGTCGATACCGGGTAAATTGGTGGAAACCATTATTAAGGAAAGAATTAGTAGGCACATAGATGAACAAAACCTATTGAGGCAGACTCAGCACGGTTTCTGTAAGGGAAGATCTTGTCTCACTAACCTGTTAGTGTTCTTTGAGGGGGTGAACAAACATGTGGACAAGGGGGATCCAATAGATATTATTTACCTTGACTTCCAGAAAGCTTTTGATAAAGTTCCTCATCAAAGGCTCCTAAGTAAGCTCAAAAATCATGGGATAGAAGGACAAGTCCTTTTATGGATCAAAAACTGGCTAGTTCATAGAAAACAGAGAGTGAGTGTAGGTGGGCAATTTTCTCAGTGGAGGGTGGTAAGCAGTGGGGTACCGCAGGGATCAGTACTTGGTCCACTGCTTTTTAACTTGTTCATTAATGATTTGGAGATGGGAGTAAGCAGTGAAGTGGCTAAATTTGCGGATGATACAAAGTTGTTCAGGGTGGTGAAAACCAGTGAGGATTGTGAGGCACTCCAAGGGGATCTGTCAAGGATGGGCGAGTGGGCGTCAACATGGCAAATGGGGTTCAATGTGGCCAAGTGCAAGGTGATGCACATTGGAGCCAAAAATCCTAAATATAAATACACATTGATGGGGTCTGAACTGGCAGAGACTGAGCAAGAGAGAGATCTTGGAGTTGTAGTGGATAACTCACTGAAAATGTCGAGACAGTGTGTGACTGCAATAAAGAAGGCCAATGCTATGCTGGGGATTATTAGGAAGGGTATTGAAAACAGATCAGCCAATATAATAATGCCCCTATATAAATCAATGGTGAGACCTCATTTGGAATACTGTGTGCAGTTCTGGGCACCACACCTTAAAAAGGATATTATAGCTTTGGAAAAAGTGCAGAAAAGGGCAACTCGAATGATAAAAGGGTTGGAACACTTTCCCTATGAGGAAAGGTTAAAGCGCTTAGGACTCTTTAGCTTGGAGAAAAGACGACTGAGGGGTGACATGATCGAGGTTTATAAGATTATGCATGGGAAAGAGCAGGTAAAGAAAGAGGTACTTTTCTCCCTTTCTCACAATATAAGAACTCGTGGGCACTCCATGAAACTGCAGAGCGGTCGGGTTAGAACGGATAAAAGGAAGTACTTCTTCACCCAAAGAGTGATTAACACATGGAATTCACTGCCACAGGAAGTGGTGGGTGCTACAAGCATGGACGGCTTCAAAAGGGAATTAGATAAGCATATGGAGCAGAGGTCCATCAGTGGCTATTAGCCACAAGGTATAGCTAGGGGCTCTGGGGCAAGTGATGCTCTGTCTTCTTGGTGCTTGGGGGGGGTCAACAGTGGGAGGGCTTCTAATGTCCTGGCCCCACTGCTGGACCTCCTGATGGCACTGGTATTTCTGGCCACTGTGTGACACAGAGTGTTGGACTGGATGGGCCTTTGGCCTGATCCAACATTGGCGTCTCTTATGTTCTTATGTTCTTATGTCACACAGCCACAAAGACCTGCAATAGAATCAGCTTCAACATCAGAGCTTTCCCTCTTTTCCTAGGCTCACAGGAATAGAAGGTTAAGTACAGCTAATTGGCTTAAGAGACACCTAATTTGTATATTTTAAGAAACTGTTTCTAGCATGCAAATCTGGGCTTGCCTGAGAATGTTGGGGTTCTTCAAAGGCTGCATTCATAATAATCTCATTGGAGTTAGTAATGAGAACAAAAATTGCAGCAACAGTCTTTCTGTACTGTAAGCCATTTCACACTCATATTTTAATAAACATGCTTTCAGGTACATCTGTTGGAATCCTAATGAAATTCAAATTATCTTATAATTAATATCTTTTGACATGAGGAAACATTGGTTGATTATTTGAAACCTAAGGCTCAGAACCTGTGACTGCTGTGTCTACATGCACCAGACGGCGTCTGCTGCGGTGCATGCTTCCTCTGTCTCTAGCACTTCTAGTCACGCACAGGCTGACAGAAAAGCATTGATCTTGCACAAATAGACATCCCGGAAGCAGAGGAAGCACACTCCCCAGTGCACACGGGATGCAGTCACAGGATCCAAGCCTAAGTCTCTGTCCTTCACTGTACTGGCCATAAGCAGCTAAACTGTAGAACCCCTGTATGTAAACAGTAGGTACACATCTGATTTCCCCAAATATACTTTGCTGATCTCTAGAGTAAAAAAAAAAATCAACCAACCTAATTCACTCCCCAATCCACCTCTTTTTATGCCTACATTTTAAGTGTTCAAATTTTATATCTATATTTGTGGGACATAACAGACAAGAATTTATTTATTTAAAACATCTTTATGCCTCCTTTTGATCCAGGCATGGTCCCCAAGGTGGCAAACATGAAAACATTAAGACACCAGAACAATTAAAAACAACGTTTAAAATTATAAAATAATTAAATACTAGCCTGAGACCCATGCTTCACCACGATGTTTTTAAGTTCTGTAAATCCAGTTATACTAATGATGTGAAGTTTGAAATGTAACATTTGTTGTAGGAATTCTAATGGAGAAGATTGTAGTGTAAAAAATGAAGTGAGACATACCTACTGGTTTTTTCCTCTACTGAAAGACCTCTCTGTAGACCACATTGGTGGTTGTGCCCTCAGGTGCTAGGATCACCACCAGGCTGCTTGATGAGTTCACTCTGGAGCAGGTCACATAGAACTATCCATGTGAGAAGGAGTCATCCTGCCAACTTCAGTGTCTGGCCTTGGGATTTGTTGATGGTCATAGAAAAGCAGACCTTGAGGAGGAACTGTAGCCTCTAGAACTCGAAGTGGTTTTCTGATGGTATGAGTGGTATGCATGGTATGAACACCGACTCTCCCCAAGCACTGCTGCTGAGCAGTGTGGCCTCGATGATGTTCCTGTGCAGGGCCTTCACTTGCAGACTGGTGCCACTGCAGAGTTTGGGTGGGTTGAGGTTCTGCAGCAGCATTAAAATACACTGGCCCTGCTTCTACACCTGACAAACACCCGCCTGTCTGGTGTAAGGGGGGGGATTGTGCTTAAAGGCATTGGGGAGGTTGGGCCAGCAGCAGCACTAAGGCAATTCTGCTGAGCAAGCCTCCCTGATGGCTTTAAGGACTTCACGCCCCTTCCAACCCTTGACAGACAGTTGTCTGTCAGGTGCAGGAGGAGTAGCGCATCTGAAGGTATCGGGGAGGCTGGGTCAGCAGGATTGCTAAGGCAATGCTGCTTGGGCAACCTCCCCATTGGCTTTCAATGCTCTGCTTCTGTACCTGACAACCATCTGTCAGGTGGAGGAGGAGTGGGTGGGAGTGTGTCTAAAGCCATTGGGGAGGCTGGCCCAGCAGCATTGCTAAGGTTTTCTGGTCTGGTGGCCTCCCTGATGGATTAAAGTACCCTGGCCCTGCTTGTACACCTGACAGATACCCACCTGTCTGATGTTGGGGAGGAGTATGTTTAAAGGCATTGAGGAGACTAGGTTGAAGGGTATGTATGACATAGGATCTCAGTAGCCACGAAGGTTCTATAGCCACACACTAATACCGGTTATGGCAACTGGGCCTTGATTCTTTGTTACATTCTCCACTCATGCTGACATAATATAAGAAGTCATCCTGTTATGAATGGGGGTCACTCTGATACTGAAAATAATACAAGTTCATGGAATGTGTAACCAGATCTCCAGCTGCACTAAAAGGTCAAAAGTGGAGGTTTTAGGGCGATGCACAGCAGAAAGGAAGAAGAAGAAGAAGAGATTGGATTTATACCCCGCCCTTCACTACCCAAAGGAGTCTCAGAGCGGCTTACAAATTCCTTTCCCTTCCCCTCCCCACAACAGACACCCTGTGAGGTGGGTGGGGCTGAGAGAACTCTGACACAAACTGCTCTTTTTCAAGGACAGCTGTGCCAGAGCTTGTGACTGACCCAAGCTCACATCAGCAGGTGCAAGTGGAGGAGTGGGGAATCAAACCCGGTTCTCCCAGATTAGAGTCTGCGCACTTAACCACTACACCAAACTGGCTCTCAGAGAGGCCTGACCTCTCTTACACATGCATGCACATCTAGCTGAGTTGGGCCAGAGACCATCTTTTCCAGTATTATACTGGGAAAATATCAATAACTGGAATCTCTTTGGTGATGGCTGGTACCCTGGCAGAAGGAGTCCAGACTGGGATAAAGTTTCCCCTATGAATTTCAGCTCATTCCAGAAGGGAAAATGGAGTCACCTGGTTGCCAGGTGAGACCCTGACAATCCCCAGGATTTTGTATGACATTTCAAGCTGTTCTAAGGGAAGGAAAAGTTACACTCCATGAATGGAAGTCTTTGCACCTACAGCAATGCTATACTTGACTGAACTTCATGGTTGGAAGCGGATTTCTATGAAACTTTTCCTTCAGCAAATCAGTCACTGGTCATTACTGATGAAGAAGAGATTGAGAAATCCACATCTGCTGAAACAATTATACCAATTTGGTCAAAGCATCTACACTTGGAACCCCTGATGTACTCAAAATAGACACCTTTTAACAGAGTAGAATGCAGATTTGCTCATTAGAAAATAAACTACTTTGCTTCAAAGCAGACAGAGAAAAATGAATCTGAAAACTACTGCCAAAACAATAAACTTCTCAATTGTAGCTGGGAAAAAACTGGAATCAAGAAATGTCCACCTTTTTGCATAATTAGTGAATCACATGACAATCAACTGTAGTTGTACTCCAGCAGATGTAATTTTCAAAAGAAACATTCATACTCAATTACAACCATAGTCCTCTGCCACAAGTCGATAAGATAAAGTTAAAAAGAAAACTCTACACAAACTTGAAACAGGCCAAGGAACATTATATGACAAGGAGACCTAGTCTTGATTGATTAATTAATAGAAGGAGGAAAGCTGAGTATTCCTTTCAGTGTAAAGGCCACCATAATTAATAGGATAAAGGGGTCCACTGATATATCAGACCAAAAATAGCCCAATTTTTAACTGAAATTTACAGAAGTATTTCTGGAAACAAAAGTAAAAACCAGATAACTGTATGTATCAGTTTTCATAACTGCACAAGTAAAACTTCTGGCAGAAGAACCAAAACCAAAATTAAAACTCAGTACCACACCAGAAAACAGTATTCTCCACTGTTTACACTCAGAACTGCTTCATATGTAACACCAGCTACCATAAGATGTTAGCGGGTGCCTTTCCATGAAGAACGAGGTTTGCCTAAGAGGCCATCCTGGAACTCAAGCCAATTTTAATCATGAAAGCAATTCTCTCCTGCCAAAAGAAGAGTTTTGTCATACTTAAAACTGGCCTGAGCCATGAAAGATCTAATTTGCATATGGCTTCCTGTGTGAAAAGCTTGTGACACCCAGCAGCCAAACAGATAGTACACAATGTGCAAATCAGATCTTGGTGCCAAAGTGAAGAACGTGCTTATTGACACTTTCACCATCATTATAACTCTACTGCAGAACAGAGAAGTTGTCATGCATATCCATAAATCACCTTGTTATTTCAAATGCACACAAACCCATCTAGGAGAATTAGTATTTACTCACACATGACAGGTAGGAAACATGAGGCCAATGACAGAAATTCCAATCTCTGACAAAGGAGTGAAAAAGACTAGATGCCCTTTTAAACTAGTCATGATTAAGCAAATATAGGGATTACCATCAGAGCCTTGAGCCTTATTCACTGTTAGAAAAAGTATTATGACAAGATTTTTCTAACCTTTCCATGTCTTTTTATTATAGAAATGCTTCTTCATAATCACACCTTTTGTTCACCTTATTTAAGAATCCTTAATAGAACAGACTTTCAGTGCAGAGTTGCACCCTTCTAAGAATTGTGCTGTAAAGGTCCTAATAGGACAGCAATATGCTCCCAACAGCAGGCCCCCTTCCTAGAATATGACACAGGAAGATATACCTCCTCTAAATATGAAAGTTCCATCAAGTTATGGTGGCTAATAGCCATTGACAGTTAGAATCATAGAATCATAATTCTACCCAATATTAATATTTAATATATTTTAAAATGCAAGACATTTAATTGTACTTCCTTTAGTATTCTGCACATACATCAGTGCCCTCTCTTCCGCAAAGAAATGTCATTTGTTACAGAAACTGTACGGTTGGATAAACACAACCTTTTGGAAATCAAAGTGTTAAAGGTAATACACGGTCTTACCAGTCCTATACCCAGTGTTGTTGAGATATACTGCAAAGGTTCTTGGTTCGTGAGTTGCTTGCCAGGAAGGCGAAGAGCAATTCTCATTGTTAGTGTAGACATTGTGGTTATGAACATATTTTCCTGTCAACATTGAAGATCGAGATGGACAGCACATTGGGGTAGTTACAAATGCATTGACAAACGTGGCACCTCCATTCTCCATTATCTTTCTGGTTTTATTCATCACTTGCAAGGAGCCTGGAGGAAACACAAAGGACTATATCAAGACTTACACAGTTGCTAATGGAGAGCAAACTCAGAACTCATTGTACAAGAACTTTAAATTTGGCATATCTTCAGTACTCAGACAGCTGTACAGATCTCTCCTCTGTTAACTTGCTCAATTCAAATTCTAACAAGATAAATAAAATACATAATTTAGTCAATAGATTTGTATGGGGATGCATGCTATCGATGGAGGCTGGAATGATTTGATCACTGTGTCTACAATGCTGATTACTTCTGGTTCTAGAATTATGGGATTACAACAGAAGCAGCCTCAAAAAGTATGAAAATGCTTTTGTCTATAAGAGAGATTTTAAGAAGGATGACAAATCCACTGATTTAATGTCTTCAGCAGAAATTAAAGATGCCATAATAAATCCAGAATAAATAATAAATTCAGAAGAGTTATATAGCTCCAGTGAATCAGCAGCTTGTGCCATCTTAAAGGGTCAGGTGATACAAAGCAGGTAGCACTCCAGAAGCCTCTCTCCTTCCTCCCTCTTAGCCTACATTCAGGGCTAAATAGTTGTCTAACTCTGTATAGATAGCACAGGCTAGCCCGATCTCAGAAACTAAGTAGGGTCAGCCCTGGTTAGTATTTGGATGGGAAACCACTGCAGAATACCAGGGACACTATGCAGAGGCAGGCAATGGCAAACCACCATTGAACATCTCTTGCACTGAAAACCCCACAGGGTCTCTGTAAGTCGGTTGAGAACACTACTATTGAACAGCAGCCACCACACAAAAATCCAGCATGGCACAATGGTTAGAGTTTCAGACTAGAATCTTGGAGACTCAGGCACAAATCCCCACTCTGAGTATAGGCCCAGTCCTATACTCTCGGCCTATCTTGCCTCACAGGATTGTTGTTGAGGATAAAATGGAGGAAGAAGAGTACAACGTAAGCTTCTTTGGGTCCCCATTGTGCAACACAGTAGAGTACAAATGAGGTAAATAAATAATAAGTACAGCTGAAGATGTGGGGCAGATAAAAGGTTGGTTAGTTCATGCATGGGAAGGAGAGAGAAAAAAGATGAGGATATGGGGCTTATCAAGAGGAAAGAAAGAGGAAACAGTGTGGGGCAAGGGATACAGGGGAAAGTGAGGTACCCCTCAAGTCCTTAAAGATTCCCTGCTTGTCATATATAATCAGAATAAAACCCAACTATCATCTTTATTCACAGTAGTATGTATAAAATCAATGCTATACCTTAAAAAAGGGCCAACCACCACATTTTTATTCTGTCTTTCCTCAAAGGAATTCAGGACAGCATACATTGGTTGTCTCTTCCTCTATTGTATCCTCAAAAGCAAAATGAAAGCCTGGCTCTGCCTGACCACAGGTAATTTCGTGAGTTTTAAGACTAAGGATTAGAACTGAGATTTTCCCAATCCCGCCCAAACACTTTAGCCACCAATACACTATGCTGGCAGTAAACTTACAGTTAAAATGTGAACAGAAATCTGTATACATATGAAAATATATGTATCAGGTGTTTCAAATGCTTAAACCTTATAGGAAAATGGACCATCAGCTGCAAAATTAAATACTGCTGACAGGCAGCTTTCTGCTATTCCATTTCATTAGAAGTAGCTAAACATTAACATGTATTGACTCAGCAATGTATCTTTCAACCGAATGCCAATCAATTAAGATGTATCCAGTGAAAGGAGTGAGTTGATGTCAGACCTCCCCCACCCAAACAGGATCCCTAAATCTGTCAGGTGTGATGCCATAACTGAATGACAAATATGCCAAGGATCAGTTATGGAGCAGAAGATGACTGGGGGAATCCAACTCAAGATCTTCTAGTATCAGCACACAGAGAAAACTTGGCTATCTCAGCATCACTGTATCCCCTCCAGCCTCAATATGACCTTTTGGTGCATGACTGAATGAAATTATGCCACAGTACATAAAAAAGACTCACCAAGTTCCACATCCTGGTCATCTGTGAGTACAAGGATAATGTTTGGTCTGATATTTTTTCGCTCTTGCAGCACACGTCCTCTGAACCTTGGGGATTTGACAGTAGTACTGAGACTCTGTAGCAGTTCAGTGCCAAGCACAGTCCATATGAGTGCAATGAAATACTGATTCATTGTAGTCTTCCCAATACTGCAGTTAAACAAATACCTTGTGCAAATGCTTCTGGTCTTTAAATTTTCAAGCTCTGTCGAAAGAAAGCGATCCAGTTTAAAATTCAACTTGTAGTAAAAAAACACCAGGTCAAAAGCACCCCCTCAATTCTGTTCACAATTCTGTTTTTAAAAACCCACTTTGGTGAAGCATTTGTCTTCAGTAACATGGAAAGACAGAGGCCAATTAAATTCCCCTCTGCTTACATAACGGAATCTAACAAACTACACACCTCCTGTTGCTGTAAGTGAGACAGAGGATACCTTAAGAAGTCCACATAGTGATACAATCATGTGCTTGCCATCCTTCACCTCCATACATGTTATTACATTTCTACAAATCTAAGTCAAATGAGTACTCATTTGAGCTCCAGGGCACCTGAAAACCACAGAGCTTTTAAAGGTAACTTCACCTGCACTTCAGAAGCAGTTGCAATTGGCATGGTAACATTATTTGCAGCTGTTTTAGTTCCTCTTTGCAGCTGGACAGAGAGCTTGTCCTAAGTGACAGTCCAGATGATTTTACCCAGCACTGTGAAAGCCCACATGCCTAACCCTCATCAGTCAGCAATGAGATGGAGTGCTTCATGTATAATGCACAGCAGCCCCAAGCAAGCTCTTGTTTCCCAGACTCTATTTTCAGATTTGGCTCTCTGAGCCTATCAGACCCCTTCCTTGGGGTCTGTCAGTCAACCAGCTGCACAATCCTAAACCCCAATGCATCCTCTAGAGAGAATATCTGTGGGCTGTGACTGAGCAAAATGATTGATTGGCCTTGCAGCTAAAAGGTTAGCCTCTTCTGCTTCAGCATTTCTTTGCTCTGTAGATAGGACGCCTTCTGGAGGAAGAAACTTGTGATGATACTAGCTTAATTTAGAGGGTTAGCTTGCTATTTTTTTATTTTAAAAAATAGTTGGGATGGCAGACAAAATTATAGGAGACTCCTTCCATGGGAAAGTCTGCTTGGAAAAGATGTGACATCAGTCTTAATGAGAGTGGAATACAACTCATCAGAAGAGCATCACTCCCACACCTGAGACTTCACACTTAGACATGCAACATTAACTAGTAGGAGATAAATCAGCAGAAATAATTAAGTGGAAGCATAGCAGAGAATGAGAAAAAAAAAGGTCCCATCACTCATCGAAAAAACGCAACAAAGAAGAGATGGGGGTGGGGGTGTTTGACGCAGCCCACCAGGAATCTCTATTACAGATGAATTTTTTTTTAATTACAGGATTCTATTTTCTTTTCACACCCACCCATTCCTTGAAGCCTCACAAGATATTCTATAAGCAGCTCCATGCACCTCACTCTTCGGGTGATAATTTCACTTGGGAGAGTGCAAAGGCATTTCAAGAACAAAAATCCAAGCGTCTACAAGCAGAGAAATCCTGTCTCCATTGTCTGTGTACAAACATTCCAATCTCTGATTGACATCACTGTAACCTAAAGGCAGGATGCCGGAGGAATCAGCAGTTTAAGTTAAATACCATTGCCCTGACTACATGACATTCAGATAAGTAGACTAGAAGTCCGTAACTAAACATAGGCTTTTGTAAAGAGAGAGAGAGAGAGAGAGAAAACTTTGGTTTTTATCTATCTGCTCTAGCTAAAGACAGAAGACACTGCAGAAGCAGATTATAGGCCAAGTCAGTCTTTTCCTGTCTGCTACAGCCACCACCACCTGCACTTAGCAAAAAAGCTAAACAGAAATGTCTCTGAGGATTGTTTGCTAAACAGACAGCCTTGGATTCCTCACACAAAAGCCAAAAGAAGGGACATGAAGGGGAGGGGGTGAGAATTAGCATTTTCCGGGTCAGTCGGTGCTGCATAGAAAAATATTTCACACAATGTCATTCCAGTAAAGGACAGTCACCCCAAATTCACTATGCAAAACCCTGGCAGACATAGTTGAACAATCCTGTCCCACTTTGGAATAGCAATCCAGGGCATTTGTAGCCAAGGTTCCATGTCTTCAGTGGTGGCTGAACAGGGGTAATACCACCGAGGATGCTGCCACCCTTCCTCTCACCACACTCAGCAGCTAATGTCCCCCCCCCCCATTCCAGATTAGTGTTGCCAACTCCAATTTGGGAAATCCTTGGAGATTTGGGGGTGGAGCCTGGGAGGACAGGGCTTGGGGAGGAAAGGGACCTTAGTGGGGTATAATGCAATAGAGTCCACCTTCCAAAGCAGTCATTTTCTCCGGGGGAATTCATCACTCTTATCTGGGAATCAGTTGTAATTCAGGGAGATCTCCAGGCCCCAGCTGAAGGTTGGGAACCATATTCCAGAGGCATCTTTCAACACAGCATGGAAAGTCGCACATCCCCAATAGGGACTCCCAAACACATGCAAAAGGGATCTTGTCTTTAAGGATTCTTGGGGAGCAAAGAAGGAAAAGAGCACTAGCTGCTCTGGAATAAGGAGCAAGAAAGGAAGCGGAAGAAGCGGAGAAAGTAGCAGCAGCAAACACAAGGCGGTGGAAGCTGTGGAGACGGCCACTTCTCTTCACCAGATCTGGCACTTCACCTACCCTCATTATAAAGCTGCCCCTGCTTACTCTAGGACTGCTCTTGTGGTAACTCAATGACTTTAAGCAGTTCAGAGAACTTTCTCAAAGGTAACCTATTCATTCTAGAAGGGAGCACTTCATTTTTAAGAAAATTGCATTTTCCCCAAACTAAACCTGCAGATACCTGTTGCTGGCTCCATGAGATTCCTTCCCATGATAATACTTCCTTTAGAACTGGGAATACTGGATTGTGTAAGGTTATATATCACAGACCCTATGAGCTGGTAACATCATTATTAAAAAGCAATACGTTTCTCATCCATCAACACTTTTCCTACTCCTGTTTACTTCCACGACTGCAGCATCAGCTATATTTCCAGGCCTTTTATTTTTAAGTAGCTGGCAAATTTGAGAAAAGCAGGAGCCCCTCTTGTCTGTGATGAAGTATACATACTCATTGTAAAGTAGGCGTGCCAGGTCCAACCATTCTGCCAACGGAGGGGCTTGAAAGTCCTCTCTGGGAGCTCTTTGCCACATGCGCAAAGCACCTCTGGTGCAATGGTGTCACCCAGAAGTAATGTTATCATGCCGCCAACATCACATGCTGATGCTCTAGTTTTTAGGCAAAACTCTATGGGTTGAGTCCAAATTTACCATACAGTTGTGCCCAAAAACTAGAGCATTGGTGGTGCAATATTGGTGGCATGACATCGGTAGCGCAACATTGGCACTTCCATGTGATGTCATTGTGCTGCATTTCGGGGCATTTACGAGTGGGGTTCCGCCCTACCAGCCAGCTGGCTGCTGGTGGGGAGGGGCCCGCAAAAGCAAGGGAACCCCTGCCTGGACCGGGGGGCGGGCTGGCAACCCTACTGTAAAGACACAGGAAATTGTTTTTAATCCATATGAAGTTAGCACTGCTTCCCAACTGCAACAGTCCTCAGTAGCTACTAGAACTGGTGATCACCAACATTTACAACCCATTGTCTCTTCAGACTCTCTCACAAGGTTTAAATCTTTTCAAATATTAATTTTCATGAAGGCTGGATGTGATCAGGGTTGTATTCACAGCCTTCCCACAAGCTCTATAAGTACTATTTGCAGGGACTCTCCACATGTTCACTAAATACACATTGGCCACCATGTAATACAGAGAATCACAGGCTGAGAATTAGAGAGTGGGGGACCCGCTAGGACTTGCAGGGGGGGGGGATCTCATTATCTCCTCTCCACTATTTCATCTTGTCCTTCCTTGAAAGCCCCTAAAATTTCTCCCCTTTTCCTGCTTCCTTCTCTTCTTCCTACCCATCAACTACCTTACCTTTATCAGCTCCCATCTTCTACTTTCCCTCCGTCCTTCTCCATGCCAGCCTCTCTCTGGGAAAACTCTGGCCTGTTTGCATGGCAAGGAACCTGCAAAGACTTGCCAGCAGGATGTGTTACTTTTCTCTTTATCCCTCTGCTAGGGCTGCTAGGTCCCTCCTGGCAACTGGCAGGGGATGGGGGGACTTACTGAGAGAAAGAGGAAGGCCCAGGCCTGTGCCGGCATTGCACAGGAAGTGATGTCACCACGCCAGTGACATCCGGGCAACACTCTGGTACTTAGGCAAAAACTCTATGGTAAAAATGGCTTCTACCATAGAGTTTTTGCCCAAATACCAGAGTATCACCCAGATGGCACTGGTTTAACGACGTCACTTCCTCTGCAATGATGGCAAATGGCCTGGGCCTTCCTCTTTCTCTTGGTAAGTCCCCCTGCCAGTCACCTGATCAGCAGCTGTAGTGAAAGCCCTGGTGGCAGGGGACCCCCGAGTCCACCAGGGGGTCTGGCAACTCTACCTCCTGCCCGCACTATTTCTTTTTTGCCTCCTCCTGGGAGCTACTATACCCTCTCCGCCTTTCTATGTTTCCTTCTCTCCTTCCCAACCATCAACCAACTAACCTTTCATCACTCCCATCTTCAGCTATACTTATTTCATTTATACACCTCCTTTTTCCACAATGAGAACCCCAAAGTGGTTTACATCATTCTCTTCACTTCTGTTTTATCCTCACAATAACCCTGTGAGGAAAATAGTAAAAAGTCCAGTAGCATCTTTAAGACTAACAAACTTTATTGTAGCATAAACTTTTGAGAAACACAGCTGTCTTTGTCAGATGCATGGAGGGTATGAAGAAACTGACCAGAGATATATAGGTGGTAAGGGGAGGTGGAAGAGGACGTAGAAAGTGCCATGTAAATGCAAAGCAGTTGCAAAAGTCATGAAAAGGGTATAATGCGCAATGCAGACTGGCTGTGACCCTTCCTTCTATTGAATCTGAATCTGAATGAATCTGAATGGAATGCCTGAAAGGCAGTTACGTCTGGTAATGAGATAACCATCCAAAGTCTCTATTCAATCCAAGTCTTACTGAGTCAAATTTACATATAAATTCTAATTACATATGAATTCCAATTTTGTGAGGGAAGTTAGGCTGAGAATGTGTGACTAGCCCAAGGTCTCCCAGTGAGCTTCCAGGACAAACTGTGGATTCAAACCTGGGTCTCCTAGATCCTAGTCCAACACTCTGACCAGTATACCACACTGACTTTCATGAGGTGGCTTGCTGCTAAAGAGTAGCAATTTATTTATTTATTAAATTTGTATCCCGCCCTTCCAACATGGGCTCAGGGCGGCGAACATAGAGGCAAATGCCATACATAAAACAATGAAACAATAAACAATCATTACCTATAAAACAGTTAAAAGTCGGTGCTCAACAGACCATATCAATTCCATAATAAAATGCCAATAACAATAACACATTCTGAGTAAACACAATTGTCTCTGCTCAATTGATGTTACACTATAACTCTCTTCCCCATACCAGGGCCAGTGCGCCTCATGATGTTAATACAGTGGTGGTACAATGGCGGTGGCAGCCCCTACTCGAAAGCCTGGTGGAAGAGCTCCGTCTTACAGGCCCTGCGGAACTGCATAAGGTCCCGCAGGGCCCTGATCTCCTCTGGGAGCTCGTTCCACCAGGTAGGGGCCACCACTGAAAAAGCCCTGGCCCTGGTTGCAGCATATTTAACTACCTTGGGGGCTGGGATAACCAACAGATGTTGCCCCCCTGACCATAGTGCCCTTGGGGAAACATATGGGGAAAGGCGGTCCCTCAGGTAAGCCGGGCTTTAAAGGTAAGAACCAGCACTTTTAAATGGATCCGGTATGCCATTGGCAGCCAGTGCAGCACCTTCAGCACAGGCTGGATATGGTCCCGCCTAGTGAGACCCATCAGCAGCCTGGCTGCTGTATTCTGCACTAGCTGCAGCTTCCGGATCTGCAACAAAGGCAGCCCCATGTAGAGAGCATTGCAGTAGTCTAACCTTGAGGTGACCGTCGCATGGATCACTGTGGCCAGGTCAGCATGATCCAGGTAGGGAACCAACTGTCGCACCAGCCGAAGATGGTAGAAGGCTGACTTGACAGTGGCTGCCACCTGGACCTCCATCGTTAAAGAGGAATCCAGGAGCACCCCCAAACTCCTTACCCTCGGCGCCGGCACCAAAGGCACTCCGTCAAAGGTCGGGAGAGGGAGCCCCAACCCTGAACCGATCCGACTCAGGCCCAGGACCTCCGTCTTTTCCGGGTTTAATTTCAAACGACTCAGCCTGAGCCAACCAGCCACAGCTTGCAACGCCCAATGCAGGTCATCGGGACCAGAATCCGACTGGCCGCCCAGCATCAGATAGAGCTGGGTGTCATCTGCATATTGATGACACCCAAGCCCATAGCTCCGGGCAATCTGGGCGAGGGGGCGCATGTAGATGTTAAATAACATCGGGGACAGCACCGCCCCCTGAGGCACCCCACACTCAAGAGGATGCCTCCGGGACCGCTGGACCCCAATCGCCACCCTCTGTCCCCGACCTTGGAGAAAAGAGGCAAACCATTGAAGGGCAAGCCCCTGAATCCCCACGTCAGCGAGGCGGTGAGTCAACAGTTGATGGTCGACTGTACTGAATGCGGCTGACAGATCTAACAACAGCAATGCCGCCTCAATCCAGATGCCTTCAGAGATCATCAGTCAAAGTGACCAACGCTGTCTCCGTCCCGTGACCCGGGCAAAAGCCAGACTGGAAGGGATCCAGGACTGAAGCGTCATCTAGAAAGCCCTGTAACTGTAACGCCATCGCCCTCTCTATCAATTTGCCCAAATAGGGCAAATTGGACACCGGTCGATAGTTGGCCAATTCGGCCGGGTCCAGAGATGGCTTTTTTAAGAGAGGGCAGACCACTGCCTCCTTGAGTGTTCTGGGGAATTCTCCATCAGTAAGGGACTTGTTGATAATCTCCCTCAGATCACCTCGAAACCCCTCGTGACCCTCCTTAATGAGCCAGGAGGGGCACGGGTCAAGGTCGCATGTACAGAAATGAGTACAGAAATGAGCAATCTGTCAACTTCGTCCAAGCTGAGCGGGCTGAAACACTCTAAACCCGGAACCGAAGGCACGCAAGGGGCCTCGAGTTCACTCACTGTCTCAATCATGGCGGGGAGGTCGCGTTGGAGCATCAGGACTTTATCTGCGAAATAGCTCGCAAAGGCCTCACAGCCAATATCCAATTCCCTATTGTTTCGTCTGCCCTGTGGCAGGTCTATCAAGGACTGAATCGTGCTAAATAATTGGGCCGGGTGTGAGCTCGCAGATGCAATCTCAGTTGCAAAGAAATCCTTCTTAGCAGCCTTGACTGCCATCTCATAGGCTCTCATAAACGTCCTATAAGATGCTCTTGATGCTTTGTCGCGAGCACAGCGCCACCGTCCCTCTAGTTGTCTCAGTTCTTGCTTCATCTGCTGCAGCTCCTGGGTATACCAAGGAGCCCGCCTCAGCTGAGTCCGGAGAGGATGCATGGGAGTGATCTCATCGATGGCTGTGGAGAGCCAGACATGCCAGCCCTCCACTAGCTCATCCAACGAGCTGCCAGGGGGCCTCAGATCCTGCAAGGCCCACTGGAGCTGCAGAGGGTCTATCTGGGCCCGCGGGCGAGCATAAATGAGCTCGCCGCCCACAAAGGGTCGGGGTGGAACAGTCAGATGGGCCTTCAGGGCCAGGTGGTCTGACCATGGCACCGCTTCAGCAGTGATCCGGTCCACCTCTACCCCCTGCAAAGATCAGCGAGCATGTGACCAGCCCGATGCGTGGGGGCTGATACAAACTGTGAGAGTCCCAGCGTCGCCATGGACGACACTAGGTCCGTAGCCCAGCTGGAGGTCGTGTCCTCAGCATGGACGTTGAAATTACCCAGGACAATCAGTCTAGGGTGATCCAGCGCCCAGCCTGATATGGCCTCCAGCAGGGATGGCAGGCTACTGGCCGGTGCATTAGGCGGTCGGTACACCAGCCAGATCACCAAACTCTCCACAGCCTCCAGCATCACACTGACACATTCTAAGCCCGCAATCTCCACAGACGGGAGCGCCCTGAAGGAGTAAGCCTCCCAAATGAAAAATGCCACTCCTCCCCCTGCCCCCTAGTCCGTGATTGGTGGAGGACCGAGTAACCCTGTGGGGCAAGCTGGGTGAGAGCAACTGTCTAACCCTCCCTCACCCAGGTCTCAGTCACGCACGCCAGGTCCGCCTGTTGATTCAACACAAAATCCTGAAGGGTTGAGGTTTTGTTGTTAATGGACCTGGCATTGCACAGCACCAATGACGGGGGGGTGGGGTTAGCAATCCTAGCCCCACTGCCGCCCACCCTTGGGATGAGCCATAGGCTGGAAGGGCGCTGAGCCATTCTCAGTCTCCGCGTCCTTCCCTTAGCTTGGTGAGTCATGCAAGTCACATGGTATCACATCCTTCAGTTGATGCTGCCAGGTCTGGCCCCAATGATTCTTCCTTCAAAGGCCAAAACAGACCCTGGAAATAGATGTACTCTCTT
>NW_015160209.1:177616-178796 GCF_001447785.1 Gekko japonicus
CCTGATGGCTGGCAATACTGTTATGGTTGCTTGGCAACCCCCACTAAGGCCACCAACAGGGCATTCATTTCTTAAAACTACAGGCACTGCTTCTATTATTGGGGGTGGGTGGGTTTAACCCTAATGTTTTCCTGCACAGCTGTGGCTTTTTCAGGTTTATAGAAAGATCTGCTTTGTCTTTCATGGCTTCAGTGTCTGAAGTATCCACAGATTTGGCCATCTTGAGAATTAGATATACTGATGATATCCATGAGCACGTGGAGGTCATGCTTCATCCGCCGCAGCTCCTGGGTATACCAAGGAGCCCACCTCACTAGGGTCAGTAGCTGCAACCCTGATCTCCAACTTCTAATGGGTTTTTGTTCTCAAATTATACTCAGAGAAGGCCTTTTTGTCTTGTGGCAGGTTTCCTACCTCAAGCAGCAAACAGATTGTATCTTCACCCAAGTGAAACACAAGGCAAAACAATGACAACTTCACCAGGGTATGAAGATAAACTAAAACAATGGAAAAAGAATGCAGTGTGATATGCTTTCAGACTTCCAAGAAGAAGAATTAAAACAAACACATGCAAAGAAGAAAAGCAAAGCTGTGATTGATACACTTGGGACCAATATATAACCACAATTGGGAGGCACACTGATGATTACAGTCCTGGCAGAGGATTATGAAAAGGAATCAAGAACCTCAGTTTCTGGCACAATCAACCCAAAAGCTGGAGCTAAGATGGATCAATGAGATTTCTTCTAGCGACCCCTTGCCTCTGCCATGTTTTGAGAAGCCAAGCTGAATCCATTCTGCAGGAGCTCTGTTTCTTTTTTAATGACCCGTGTCTTTTTAATGACTTCATTAAATCAACATCTCCTGGAAGAAAAACATAAATTGATTTCCAAAGGATCAATTTCCTTTTCAAGAAGGAAGGATGATGCTTTAAAAGAATAGAATTTCAAAGAAAGGCATGGAGACAGCCTTCAAGACATTATGAAAGAGAGTTGATAGTGGTCAGAGAGACTCTGCTGTCATGACAGAGAATATGTCCATTCCTTTTGCTCTCTGTCACCTCCAGTCACATTTGACAGGTTTTCGAACAACGCTAAAGCCAGCAAAAAATGCTTACTAGATGAAAAAGTGAGACGTTGTGAACACTATGAACAGCTATTCTTTTTTTAAATCACTGGGG
>NW_015160209.1:178813-189557 GCF_001447785.1 Gekko japonicus
CCAAACGGGGGGGGGGGGGGAGACCAAACAATCTATCATCTGTCTCCAGCCTCTATCAAAAAAACTCAGTTTTGAAAGAATTAATGACAACAAGCCCCAGCCTCACACAGTTGCACAGGGCTTGACTCTTCAAAAAATTCAGTGTGTGGGTATTACAGTATCTTCTTTGCACAGACCCTTCTTGCTTCCAAAGTGATCTTCTTTTTTAAAAACCCAGCAGTACTCTCACCGCCTGGCTTTTAGCACCCAAAGGAAATGAAGCAAAAGAACCACCCCTGCAAAATGTGGGGCTTCACAGGGGAGACAAGAACATAGTGCTTGTCTTGGCTACTTCTCACTAGCCTACAAGTATCCTCAGAGACACTGCAATTTGTCTTGAGAAACAGTCAAAAGCAGAAAAAATTAAAGAGCGCCTTGTTCTTCACACACGGCTAGAGAACGTATGGCATTGTGCAGTGTCCAAGAATCGAGACAAGACTACAAGTTGCCTTTCTTTCCCAAGGTAAATGAAAACATATTGACTGCAACTGAAAAATATGCTATGTGGAAAATATAAAGAGTTTTTTGTACAGGCATGTATACATATCAGCAGATCTCAGGGATGGGATCACAGCACATGGAGTCAGAGAAGGCTTTTCAATCGGCAGTTAGCCCTTTTCCGTTTACATCCTGGTCCTTAGGGAGTCAACTACGAAGCAAGACCTATTGATTTCAGCACACTGACCTGTGCTTAGGTGTACCTTTTAAAATAAACACCAGTCTGGTTGATTTTTACTGCAGAAATAATGGTACAAGGGGTAGCTTTTCATTCTGTGAGCTATTTCTATTAAATGTCTGCCATTCCACATTCCACTTTGTCTCCCTTCTGAAGTTATACCTCACCTGAAAGACAAAATCCTCGGCGCTATCAGCAGTTACTTAGCACTTCAGCCTGCAAAGGTTTGATGTTCAGAGGCTACCCCCATGACATTACTGTAACCCCTAACAGCTTCTTCAGGGCACATCCATATCCCCCCCCCAAAGAAATGTGTCTACATAATAAGGATCATTCAGGAGTCTACAGAGCTGATCTGCCATGACATGCTCCATAGCCATCATCCCCAAATACAGCATTTGAGGCTAACCAATAACCCTCAAGACATCCAGCAGCCTGTAAGGTTTTTCCAATAGAATGCTCACTATGTTCCTTTTTTATGGGCCAGAGACCACTTAATTACTACTACAACTGGGATGTTGAACAGCTGCCCCTCAGCAGCTTTAAACTGATCAGATCTAGAGCAATGTGAAACACTGTTCCTCTCTCAAGGGGAGGAGAAGAAGAAGAAGAGATTGGATTTATACCCCGTCCTTCACTCGGAGTCTCTGAGCGGCTTACAAACTCCTTTCCCTTCCCCCTCCCCACAACAGACACCCTGTGAGGTGGGTGGGGCTGAGAGAACTCTGACACAAACTGCTCTTTTTCAAGGACAGCTGTGCCAGAGCTTGTGACTGACCCAAGGTCACATCAGCAGGTGCAAGTGGAGGAGTGGGGAATCAAACCCGGTTCTCCCAGATTAGAGTCCGCACACTTAACCACTACACCAAACTGGAGGACACCGATGTGCTTGGGTTCATCTTCCCACAATCCCTGGAGGAAGGACATTGATTGCACTTTCCATCTCAGTCTTTTTCCTGCCTCCGCCTGAGAGAACAGTGGATTTAGAGAGCTCCTGAGATTTTCCTTTAAGGAGCTCTCGTTGCACTTTATTCTTCTCTTTCCATGTGTGTGCATTTCTGTGTTCCTCTCTCTTTGTTTAAAAAAAACAAAATTTCGTTGTTCTTCTGGCCTCGTCTTCCCTGAGGCTGTTTGCCTTTTGCCCTCTGCTTCAGTCACAGTGATGTCTGCAGCTGAGGTCTCTGACTACGGGACCTCCACTGAGGGAGGGTTGGGGGAGTTGATCCCCAGACAGCGGAGTAGGAAATCCTGCAAATCTATTTGCCCAGTCGTCCGGACACAGCAGATCTCCTGGAGAGAGCCATAGGCCACGAATCGCCTGGCTCGATTTTTGGCACCAAAACTGTGCCTTCTACTGATCAGCCAGAATGGCTTATATCAGCCTATCAGGCCTGCTCAACACAGCCTTCTGCGGCCACTGGAACAGTGAGTCAAAACTCCCCATCAAGGGGGAAGCCAGGAGGGGGGGGGAGAAGAAGATGAAGAAGAGACTGGATTTATACCCTGCCCTTCACTACCCAAAGGATTCTCAGAAGAAGAAGAGGAGATTGGATTTATACCCCACCCTTCACTTGGAGTCTCAGAGCGGTTTACAAACTCCTTTCCCTTCCCCTCCCCACAACAGACACCCCGTGAGGTTGGTGGGGCTGAGAGAACTCTTTTGAGGACTGCCCTTGAGAGAACAGCACAGAGAGAACTTCTAACTGACCCAAGGTCACACCAGCAGCTACATGTGGAGGAGTGGGGAATCAAACCCAGTTCTCCCAGATTAGACTCCGCTCACTTAACCACTACACCAAACTGGCTCAGAGTGGCTTACAATCTCCTTTCCCTCCCCCTCCCCACAACAGACACTCTGTGAGATAGGTGGGGCTGAGAGAGCTCTTTCGAGAACTGCTCTTAAGAGAGTAGCTCTGAAACAACTTGTAACTGACCCAAGGTCATACCAGAAGCTGCATGTGAAGGAGTGGGGAATCAAACCTGGTTCTCCCAGGTTAGAGTCCACGCTCCTAACCACTACACTCAACTGGCTCTCTTTTTTGTCACACTAGACTTTCAGGACTGGATAGAACAATTTCCAATCAGAGAAGAAAAAGATATCTTCTTTACCCTTCTGGAAAAGAGGAGTGAGGAGTGAGGCCTCCCCCTCCCAACAGACACCTTTTAAAAATTAGCTACTTTAAGACCTCTAGAGACAGAGAAATGCCAGGGCTCCTCTTGGCCAACAAAGGTTGCCTGTAAGAGTACCTTTCCCTTTAGGAGCAATTATTCAAATTTCTCAGACCACAGATCTGAAGATAGGAATTCCCCTTTTAGGTTCTGAGGATTCTGATGGATAAAGAGGAAGGCCAGTTGTCTGAGGACAAAGTCCCTCAACAGAGCAAGCCAACTCATCACCCTTCTAATAATCTCACTTGTTGCAAGCCTGCGTCTCAAAGGAATCCATACCCATTCCCACTTCAATGATCTCCTTATAAAGTCACTCTCACAAAACTAGACACTCAGAGACATTCAGGACACTATCCATTGCCACTCCACTCACAGCTTCCTAATCAATCTCCAGAAGAGCCAACACCTGCCCAAATTATCATGCATTTGGGGGTCAGTGACAGATTCAATCAAGAAAAGAAGTGTTGGACTCATTTGTTATGAGGGCCAGCTCTGACATAAATGTCACTTTGTTGGGCTGGGCCATGTGTGCTATACAATGTAACATGAGGTATCAGAGATATAAATTTTATAAAGATGATTTCAGATGCTAAATGACAATAGCAGGCATGATTGGATTAAGTGTGATATGCAGAGGGGAAGTAGGTGTGGAGATATCAGCACTGGTAATGAGACAGGAAACCTAGGTCTCAGTTCTATCCAGGAGGATTCAGTCCAGGAAGATGCAAAGAATAAATGAACAACTAGATAATAAATGGACAGTCTGACATTAGAAACCACAACATTCAGTTGCTGACCTTTCAAAAGGAGATTAGAAAGAGAGACTGCTGAATTGCATCCTCCTGGGCTAGATTAAGACCTACTTTTCCTGTCTCATCACCAATGTTTGCTATTATCATTTGGCATCTGAAATCACTCCACTCTCCAAGATATAAGGACCAATCCAAGTGTTCTAATTCCTAATCAAGGTCTTCTTGAAAGAAAATGAATCCAGATAGGAACAAAGAAATCCAATCATTTTTAAAAACCAAACTTTTCAGAATAACCTAAAATAATTCCCTCAATGTACATTGTGCTTGTCAGAAGAACTGTCCTACAGTGCACAGGTTTCCCTCTTGGAGACTACATGTCCTTCTTCAGGCTCTAACCTGTCCTCCATTTGAGCCTCTGAGGGAGGTTTCCCTGAAGTTCCTTACCCTGAAGGTACTTTTCCTGGTAGCTGTTAAATCAGCAAGACTGGTCTCAGAGAGAGGTGCTCTTTCCATCAGAAAGGGCTTATGCATCTTCCATAAGGACATGGTGGTTCTGCACACAGATCCCACCTTCATTCCCAAGGTCAACACACTTTTTCACAGCTCAGAGGAGATATTATTTACTGTCCTTCTGCCTGAAGCCGTCTCATCCTAGGGAGAAGAATTGGCACTCACTTGACCTTTGCAGAGAGCACTTTGCATTTATACCAGAAGGACCAAGCCATTTAAGAAGTCAGATTCTCTTTTTGTGGCTTTTCATCCAGCAGTCAAAGGGGAAAAGGTTTCTAAGGCTACACTAAGCAGGTGGCTAAAGGACTGCATCTCCTTGGCATATGAATCTCGGGGCCTTTAAGTCCCAGAGGGAATCACAGCTCATTCAACAAGAAGTGCTTCTGCATTAGCAGTGTCCAACACAAATGCATCCATTACAAATATCTGCATGGCTGCTACCTGGGCCTCGGTGTCAATGCTTATCAGGCAGTACAAGATGGAGTCTATCACCACAGCTGATGCAGCATTTGAGCAGAGAGTCCTACAGCAAATGGTCTAGTCCTACTATTATCTCTATGCTTAGCAGTCACTTTTCCCTTCCTGGTTCAGATGAGATTTGTAATATCCCAAGAGTATCAGTGTCCTCCTCCCCTTGAGAGAGAATGTAACATTGGACTTACCGTGAAGGCTCCTTCTTCTTGAGAGTGAGGAGGACACTCTGGATCTACCCTAGTTGGAGGCTCTCTGTTCAGCCTGTTATGCTTCCTAAAGGGTACCCGACTGCCAATCTCCATGTTCATTGTTCTTTCACTGTTCTAAGAGTTTATCTTTACTTGCATGGTTTATTTCATAGGGTTCTGTAAGCCTTATTTGTTTTTTTGGTACACATTTTGGACTGTTATCAACTGCAGAAGTGTCCAGACTGAGGGTGGGCTCACAATCAGTTTCCTGCCTCCAGGGATTGTGGGAAAAGGAACCCAAGCACATTAGAGTGTCTTCCTTGCCCTCAAGAAGAAGGAACCTTCACAGTAAGTCCAATGTTCCAATCCACACATCAGGGTTGCAATTAGGGTTGCCTAGTCCTTACTGTATGTAGAGCGGGGGACTCCAGTGCTGCTCCGGGAGTCCGTGCGCACACGCAAAGCACGCGCATGCTGCAATTACGTCACCCGGAAGTGACGCAACCACGTCAGGCATGCTGGGGGCGAGGCCACAATCATCCGAGGGAAAACCATACAGTTTTCTAGAGTTTGGCCCCGCCCCCAATGCCCCCGACGCGACTGTGTCACTTCCGGGTGATGTGCTGACGCCGGGCACGTCGCGTGCTTTGGGGGTGGGGTTCCCCCGGGGCCCGATTCGCCAGCGGCAGGTAACGGGCCTCTCAGGTGGGGGTTTCCCCACCCCCTGGGGGGACTTGGCAAGCCTAGTTGCAATGCAGGGAGGGCGGGGTAGAAATGGAATTAAATAAATAAATAAAAAAAATATAAATAAATAGCCAAAACTCATCTCAACAACTGAACAAAGAAAACTCCCCAAACACCTCTGATTCCTGTAAGACTCCCTAAATGGAATTTGACACAGCAGATAAAAATTATTTTGTCTATAAAGCAATGTCCAAATGCCTCCATTTTGTTTAGTACCACCTTGTCTATCATGAGACAACACTGCACTTACCAAGCACATCTGTGCACTTGTGGAACACTTGCAAAAAGAGAACTGAAGCCTTTAATCTGAAGTTGGCTATGGATATTACTAGTGAAAACAGGATGCTCAGGTGTCCTCCTGTTTTTGAGTTCTACAGCTACTTTAAATTAGCAAAACAAAAATGTTCATACTCCCTACTATGACCCTACATATCTTCTAAGTTTTTTCCACATATTATGAGCAGCATAAAAAATTGGATGTCTGAGTATTCTTGAACATCCACTTGTCTTTTCAGCATTTTTTGTAATGCTCAAAGAGAACCCTCCAGCACAGCTTGCTAGTAAGTAGAGCACAGAAAGTGGCCAGCTCTGGGTTGAGAAATACCTGGAGATTTGGTGGGGTGGAGCATGAGGAGGGTGGAATTAGGGGAGGGGCGGGACCTCAGCAGGATAGAGTCCCCCTTCCAAAGCGGCCATTTTCTCCAGGGGAAACTGATCTCTGTTGCTGGGAGATCAGTTGTAATCCCGGGAGATGTCCAGCCACCATATGGAGGCTGCCCATCCTAAGCAAAGGCTAAGATGTATTTATAATTCACCAGGCATTACAACATTTTGTTGTGACATTGCCACAATTCCTAAATTGTATAAACATGCTACTTTGCTATAACTTCTAACTCGGTTGTGAATTTTATACCTCGCAGCTTGATAGAAAACTCAGTACTTGGTGCATAATCGGGAAAGGTTTCTGCTGCTAAGCTTTAGCCATTTTTTAATCCTTAGCAATGTGACCTTTCAGTTTGGAAGCTGGGTCCCTCAGATCTGTTCCTGTAATGGTGGTGCCCAGGGCTATTTTTGGGCAGGAACGCACAGGAACAGAGTTCCGGCTGGCTCCCAAGTTGGCCATGCCCAGCAGGAACTCATTAGTATAATAGGCCGCACCCAACAGCAGGAACTCATTAGGATTGGCTACATTAGGGGTGTGTGGCCTAATGTGCAAAGGAGTTCCTGCTACAAAAAAAGGCCCTGGGTTTTGACAACAAACAAGGTAAACAGAATAACAAGCAAAAGGTGGGTGTGGCTGGATAACCCCCCTTCTGGTAACATGGGGTGCGGCCTAATGTGCTAGTGAGCTGTGCTGTCAGGGGTGTGGCCCAATATGCTAATGAGTTCCTGCTGTTGGGTGTGGCCTATTATGCTAATGAGTTCCTGCTGGGCTTTTTCTACAAAAAGAGCCCTGGTGGTGCCTTCCTCAAGTGCAAGCCCCCTCTATTAGCAGAGCTGATCTGTGGGTCTTCTTAGTTTTATTTGAGTACAGGTGACATTTCAGACATGAAATGAGCTGCCAATTATTATTATTTTTAAGTACCCGAAGGTACACTTTTATTGTTTTTTATATTCCTAAACACAGACATAAACAACTACAACAAACAACATATAAACCAAGAGACTTATTACAGTTTGTTACTACACCTAATCCATCGCTTCATTATTCTCTAATATTTGTTAGTATTCTCTAATTCCATTATTATATATTACTACATCCTCAAATATTATTTCTGCCATATCAGCTTAATCTTTAACTCCATTCACATTATACCAATCATATAGTCTCTTCCAGGTTTTCTGAAATGTCCATTTCTTCGTGCCTCTCATTTCCATGGTTAGTTTATCTATTTCCGCCGCTTCTAAAAGTTTATTAATATATTCCTGTTTAGTTGGTGTTTCTTGAGTCTTCCAGTATTTGGCGTACAATATCCTTGCCGCCGTTGACATGTTATACAATCAGATATCTGTCAGCTTCCTCAAATTCTTTTGGAAAAATATTTAACAATAACAATTCTGGAGTAAAGGGAATGTTACATCTTACTATTTTTTCCATTAGCTGCCAATTATTTTTAATTGAGACACCTAAGATCCTTTATCATGCATAGGTGTCTTTGCTTAGTATTGTGGTCATTTAGAAGGCTGTCACAAATAGATACCACCAAAGGTTAAACAAAAAGCAGTGACAACAGGTATGCAGGTCTTCACTGTCATTTTTAATAGCTGCTGATAGTCTTTCAGAGATCAGTCATTTTGACAAGCTGAATTCCATTCTATCAATACTGGACTAACAAGATTTGCAAAAGATCTGTCATTGCTCTTTAGTGGTTAATGTGGGGTACTATTCTTTACACAGGCTAATGTATGAACAAAGTTTGAGTCCAGTGGCACCTTTAAGACCAACAAAGTTTTATTCTGGGTATAAGGTTTTGTGTCCATGCACACTTCTTCAGATACATTGAAAGAAAAGGTTAGTACCTTTACATATAGGTAGCAGGTGAGGAGGATGTTGCCAGGAAGGGCCAATTAGAGTCAAGATGCATAAGGAACTGAGCAGTAAATATAGCTATGTCTTGATGAAGACAATTGGTAATACCTGTAAACTGCATCAAATTAGCATTCAGTTCTCATCTGTTTGTAAACTGCTTTATTACACTGTATGCTAATTTGCTGTTATTCACAGGTCTTACGGATCACCTTCATCCAGTCTTAGCTGTACTTACTTATGCATCTTGGCTCTAATTGGCCCTTTCTGGCAACATCCTCCACACACGCTTACCTATATGTAAAGGTTAGTGACTTCTTTTTCATTGTATTTGAAGAAGTGTGCTTTGCACATGAAAGCTTATGCCCAGAATAAAACTATGTTGGTCTTAAAGGTGCCACTGGACTCAAACGTTGTTCTGCTCCTTCAGACCAACACGGCTACCCAATAGGCTAATATAGTGACTATCACCGGTTTAATCATATGTTTTAATTTACAGACATAAAATTTTAGCATTATCAAAACTATAATATCAGCATGCTTTTAGAAATAGGGATGGAAATGCAAAACATTCAATTTAACAAAGTTATAGTTAAACAAAAGAGACAATTTATTTCTTTATCCACAGAACCAAAATAGCCTAAAACAATAAAGAGTTATGTCAAGTTCACAATTCTGTGGATTCCAACTGTTTAATAATAGATGAATTGGCAAAAGCCAACATCACTCAATTCAACATTTAGCTGACCAAGGTACAGAATAAAACTTGGAGCCCCTATAATTATTTTCTCCAGATAAGTGTGCACAAGGATATGAAAGTTCTTTATACTAAATAAGTTCTGATTTAATTTTTTATATGTACTGGATCTTCAGAATTAGTGTGATCAATGAACAGTTTAATTTTTCTGCTCTGCTTACATGCTTGTCTTCAGTGAATATATCATGGAGAGAAGGAACCTCTCAGTATTTGAACAGGTGCATGGTTAGGGAGCTTGGTAATTTCTTGAGCTAGCTAATTTAGAATGTATAAGATTACATAATAAAAGGTCAAGTGAGGTTTGCTGCTGAAGTTTGGTCAAATCAATTCTGACATATAGATGATTTTAATTACGTTTTGGAATACTGTGCTGTTGCAACCAAGGGTTCTGCTAAAGAATGAAACTTCTCAGAGTTGTATTAAACTCCATGAGTGTTAAAGAAAAAGGCAATAATCTTACATAGCATCTTTGAAAAGCAAGCATAATAATCACACAGGCAATCATGAATACCCAAGTAAAACTGCAGATCAATTTCCTGTGGGATATCAAGCCTCTTGCCATGGAAAATGCATTTACAGTACAACAATTCAAGAATCAGCAGGATCTACTGCCTCTTCTTAAAGGTTAATCCATTAATCTTAGTTGTAAAGCACTGGATTTATAGCAAATGCAAAGAACATAGCTTTTAAAAAGTAGGCCTAGCATTTATCTGTCTGATCTACAACTTATTTACCAGTCAATCACAATTATTTCTCACCTCCAAAATATAATCTGCCTATAATTATGATGTTTAACCCATGCCTAAGGTTAAATATAGCCACCAACTATAATTTAGTTTAACTGGAGCGATTTGTAACCCCTTAACAAGTACATTGTAATTGTACAAACATCTACAAACAGAGAATTGCCACACAAACGCTTTTGAAAATAAGAATTCCTGCACAGACATGAAAACATAACATGCATGTTTTAATCTACTGTAACAACAACAATATACATTCTAAGCAGCTTTTTAAGTCAAGACTGCCTATTGCTTTGTATCAGTAGCTGGACATTCTCATCTACTTTCTGTATAGCTTAGCTCACAATACTTTGCAGAGATGTTTAATCTAGGCCAGAGGTGTCGAACTCATTTGTTTCAAGGGCCGGATCTGACATAAATGTGACTTTGTCAGGCTGGGCCATGTATGCCATAAAACGTAATACCAGGTACCGGAGATATAAATTTTTATAAAGGACAGCAGCTGGTAAGCTCCAAATTGGTTTGTCCTCACTGTAAGCCCCCATGGGCTGGGGGGGGGGGATGCAGAGGAAAACCCACATGGGCAGAATGAAGAGCAGTGCTGGGCAGATGCACCTGTGCTGCCTGGAGGAAGGCAAACCACTGCCAATGGTGTGAGTCCAGGCCCCAGCATAAAAACACAAAGCCACAGGGTATTATGAGCTCCCCCATGCCCCCAAACCACCCCCAAAATCTCCAGGTATTTCCCAACCAAGAACTGGCAGCCCTAAGTATGATTGCCAGTTCTGGCTTGGGAAATTCCTGGAGATTTGGCTGCTGTACCTCAAGACAGACCTCCATTTCTCCTAGGTCCTATGGCAGTGATGGCGAACCTTTTAGAGACCGAGTGCCCAAACTGCGACCCAAAACCCACTTATTTATCGCAAAGTGCCAACACGGCAATTTAACCTGAATACTGAGGTTTTACTTTAGAAAAAACAACTCATACATTAACTTAAGATGATCCAAACAAAGTAAGGAAAGCAATCCCAAATGCTTTCATTTACTTAAAATTATTTGGCAGAGAATTCGACACTTTAATAATGGTCTGGGCCTGGCTGGGGCGATGGCACACGTGCCCACAGAGAGGGCTCTGAGTACCACCTCTGGCACCCGTGCCATAGGT
>NW_015160209.1:190330-212600 GCF_001447785.1 Gekko japonicus
TTTATACTGCTTTGACTTGTTTGTTCTTGCTAACCCAGGCTGGAGAAAAATAGAGAAGTAGGCTGGGCAGCTTAAGATGATTGTGAAAAGTAATGAACACATACTCGAAGGGAGAGAACATCTCGTGGTTTGAAATTCCTGTTGACCCAACGGACCAGGGGGGGCTCGACCCGAGTGACTCAAGATTGAACTTTGTGGGGAGTAATTATGCCCTTTTTGGGAAAGTAGGGGCTTTTTGTCTTAATAAAAAGCAGAAGTGAAGTAATTAGGCGACCGGGAATTATTATGTAACTTCTTGTCACCAGCTCTGGTGGCCGGAAGAGGGCATTTTTTTATTTTCCAAACCACGCCGGGACAGAATAAATATCAGGTCCCAGACCTCATTCAGGTGTGCTCTCCCAGTGCCCATTGGGCGATGGGAGACACCCGGCCTGCAAGCTGTATTCAAATAAAGCTGTTTGACTGAAGGAGACTGTCTTGCGAATTCATTTTTGGTAAGTGCAAATTGCGCTAACGACATGAAGATGATCGAAACAAAGTAAGGAAAGCAATCCCAAATGCTTTCATTTACTTAAAATTATTTGGCAGAGAATTCAACACGTTAATGATGGTCTGGGCCTGGCTGGGGCGATGGCACGCGTGCCCACAGAGAGGGCTCTGAGTGCCACCTCTGGCACCCATGCCATAGGTTCGCCACCACTGTCCTATGGTATACCACAGAATCTGCCCCCAAAGCTGCCAGGGGATCTGCTCTCTGTCCTCCAGAGATCAGTTGTAATTCCAGGAGAACTCCAGCCCCCCCACCTGGAGGTTGGCATTCCTCGGTACATGGTCACCCACTGAGCTTCATGGCAAAGTAGGAACAGTACACTGACAATATTAGAAGTTGTTTTGAAAGAGTTATTTGTAATGAAACGTGCCACTTAAACTTTTAGAATATCTGAAGTATCCAGAAACACAGTCTCCAGCCATGGCACTTAAAATCTCACTGAAATGCCAAATCTGAAATGAGTCTTTTCCTGGGTACATGGTCACCCAATGAGCTTCATGGCAAAGTAGGAACAGTACACTGACAATATTAGAAGTTGTTTTGAAAGAGTTATTTGTAATGAAACGTGCCACTTAAACTTTTAGAATATCTGAAGTATCCAGAAACACAGTCTCCAGCCATGGCACTTAAAATCTCACTGAAATGCCAAATCTGAAATGAGTCTTGTTTAGTTGTGGGAGCAAAGAAAGGTTGAAAGGAGGTGGGTGGGGGAAGAAGAATGCTCCCATGTGCCAGTTAGCTACAGGCCTGATCAAAAAGTTTAAATGTGGCAAGCTTTTTAAGGTTTATATTAACCATATGTGACATGAAAACAATCTAAGAGAAAGCTATACTGTATCTTTCAGCAACAAAAAAGGGGGGAGCTTTTCCAAACAATTCTGACTCAAGCTTTTAATACACTCATTCCTAACTTTGTTTTCTCACCATCTAATTTGCTTTGTTTTAAAGCTTCATATTTCAGCTCACAAAGAATTGCACTTGTCACACAAAGGATGTTGATATAATTAAGCCAGATGACGTGCCCCGCAAGTAAAACCAACCATTCATGAAAGCTGGTCACCAGAGGCCATTTCAAACAATGCATATTTCAGGGTAATCTAAAGTAATCCCTTCTCTCTGCTGATTTGGTTTCCAGGCAGTCTTAAGCACATGTGTGCAGCAAACAGGGGGGCTTATTAAAACCTGATGTTATATTGGAGATTATGAAGCAGGGGACTCACTATTGAACTCGGGGGCCTATGATTCTTCAAAGCAAAATTTCCCTTCTAGATATTAAATGGAGAAGCCGGAGGGGGGGATATACGCCATGAGAGTGACAATTCATTTAGAAATAGGAACCATTTCAATGTCAAAGTTTGCAAAAAGTTGATGATCATAAATTGATTTCAGTAGCAACAAATTAATATGTGGAAAACTCTTTTCAGCTATAAACAATGACTTTTGTGTTTAGAGGAATTTAGGCTCTCTTTTTAACATCCCTTTTAAAAACTGCTTACCTCTGCTGTGCCCAAGTACTGAGTCAGCAGTGTAAAACTATTAGGAATGGTGAAACGTAAAATTACCTCCTGAGATTCAGATATTCACTAAAGAAATCTTAAATCTGCTAACAAAACCTGAAACAAGCTATCAGGAGATAATGTGTGTGCACGTGCATCCACTTATTTATTGATGAAAAATTTTATACCATCTCTCCAGGAAATCTTCATGAAGCTACTTACAAGACAAAGTATTACCAAAGCAGGGAAAACATTAAAAGTTGCTTTGAAAGTTCAGCATTAAAACCCCAACTAGTGCAAAAGACACTGAGAAGTTTAAAATGAATTCAACCATTTTCAGGCTCAAAGCACTCTATAAAAATTGTGTTAAAAAAGCCAACCCTTTCTTACCCTGCCACCAAGAAGAAAGTAGTATAGGTGCCAGGTAAGCCTTGAGGAGAAGGACATGCCTTAAGCAAGGAGAAACCCTGTTTCTGGTCGCTATCCACTTACATGCAAACGCTTCTCTTTTTGGCTAAACAGGATACTGGACTGGACTGACCACTGGCATGATCCAGCACAATTCCTCTTATCTTAAAATGTATTTTTAAAATAGAAAATTTAAAGGCTTGACAATAGGATTCATTTTGTACACTGAAAATATTGGCACAGCATCTTATGAAATTTTTCCTTTAAAAACAAAAACAATTTGTCAAACAGTTCATTTTCGTACACTGAATGAACTTCATTCTCACTGTGCTGAATTTCATTATACCAATGCTGGTACAAAACCAAAGTCTATATAACAATATAAAAAACATGAGCCATATGTCAAAAATAGAACTACATGGTAAATATTTTATTATAAAAATTAAGTAATCCAACACTTAAGTCAGTGCCCTCTTTGCTGTAATGTGGCATTGCTTTCACATGTTGCCCAGAAATGCTCCATCACTTTGATTGTTTTGTTTGCAAGCTCTCTATAAAACCACCACAATCAAACATTTGACAAACTTTGTTTGCATGAGAACAGTTCACAAATGTTCTTAATTGTGAATAAAAGCCGACTGTGCCGTGTGCATTCTGATGCTGCTTCCCCATGACTTCCTCCATCCACTGCTACCACCTCCCCTCCCTATCTGCTCTTTGCCCCAAAAAACAATTACATCTTACAGTGAGTGACTTACAGATACAAGGGATCTCCCTTCCATCTCTTATAGCTGTTCAACCTAGAGTTTGTTAAGAGCAAAGGCAGGTGAGCTGCCCAGATCAGGAATAATTTGGGCATGTGCATTCTTATAATGCTTTGCCACAGCTGTCCTTCCCTGAAGCCACTTTCTGCCTGAAGGGGAAAAACATTTACAGGTTGTCACTGTATAAGAGATAAACTCTCCACAGCCTGGAACTATCCCTTTAGATGCTGGTGCTGTTTTATATTTCCCAAAGGTGTGCACTTTCATGGCTAAGGAAGCCTTGGTCAATTTCATGTCAGGTTCCTAGGCGCAGAGCTGATGCTTCTCCAAGCCTGAACAATGACAAGGTGATTCAATATAGAGTTACTCCAGTTACTTCAATGAAATTAGGCTGAAATAACTGCACAGGATTTCACTCTTTAAAGTGCTAACCCTGAAACAGCCTGTGTGAGCAGGCTTGGTGTATTTGTTTTGGGGAGATTTGTTTCACTCACTGCTCTAAAAGGAAAGAGTCCTGGCTGAGAAGAGCAACAGGAGCAGGAGGAAGAGGAGAAAAGTTGCTAAATGAAGAGGCACAAAAACAGTGCACATAACCTTACACAGCTGCTTTTAAAAGAGGCATCCCACGCTGATCCAAGGCATAGCAATCAAACATATATGATGAGCAGCTACTGGGTCACTATAACACATCCTGGCACTGTGCAAAACAAAACTCCTTATAATTCTGCTTATGAATAGTCTGAGGCAGCCAAGAGAGGTTCAACTTCACAAAAAGCCCTATTTCAATTCAAACAAGATAAGTTTGAATAGCTGTCATGATTTTTTTCCACCTTTCAGCATTCTCGTTTTTGCCATGTGAATACTATCATGTGCATGTTCCAAAATCCATGTTTTGGATACCTTTCCGGATGTGCTACCTTGCAGTCCCACCACCTCAAGGTCTATGCAGAAAAGCTTTTTAAAAGTAGTTTCATGGCAATTCTTTTTTTTCCCCATAAAAGAAAATGGAGTGGGAACTGATCACAAGAAGAAGAGCATGGCCACATCAGCACTGCTGAGGAGCCGAAATGTGTTGACTCTAGAAAGCCAGCCTGGGCACAGCCCTGCTCCCTGTCTCTTCTGGAGAAGGTCACTGTTAATCTTCTTAGTCTTTAAAGCCTGAGGGCAGCAGGTTTGCAATAATGCAGATTATCTTTCCCCTCTTGGAGTTTCAGAAAGTTAATGCTAAATGTCAGGAAACCTTTAAAGGTTGAGATGTACCTAAATGCTTTAAACACTGACTTTTCAGAAATGTCCAGCATTTACTGCCTTTGAACAATCACGGAGAGTATAGAGAGCTTAATTCTATCAGTTCACAAGATTGTCAGCTTCAGCCCATCTGTTCCCTCATTCAGTTCCTCTCATTCAATAGTTCAGATGGTAGAGGACAACTTGGTATTACAGAATTAGACTGGGAAAGACCAAATTTGCGGAGTAACAAGCCAACTGAGTCCAATCAAAGAACAGTCTAAAAAATAGATGTATAGTGCCTAAAGCAGATAGGTTCAAGGTCAAAAAGGAAACACCAAACTGCAATGCAAACCTGAGACAGAGTATGGCTTAACTTCTTCCACTTTCCACCAGTATCAGGGTTTAAGGGTTGTATGTCACAATCCACCTAGAAGTCAGGCCTCTGTGATCCTCTTGGGGCAAGCTGAAGGGCGAGAGCACGAGGGCCCCTGCCGCATGGCTTTTCACCTGGGGTAAACAGCTGGGGCAGAGCCATTTTAAACAAATGGAAAAGGGAGAGGAAGGGTTCTTAGTGATGCTGGAGACAATCTTTACCTGGGGCAGGATGCTTGATCAATGCATTATTCCAGTGCATATGGGAGCTGGTATATATGGGAGTGGGAGCTTTCAAAACTAATCCTGGTTAATATTCGGATGGGACACCACCAAGCAATTCCAGGGTTGCTACACAGAGGAAGGCAACAACAAACCACCTATGTTAATCTCTTGCCTTGAAAACCCTATGGGGTCACCATAAGTTGGCTACAACTCATTACACACACACACACAAATAAATGTACAACAGCACTAAAAACAAGTCTCTTCCCTGCAAGCAAGACTAAAACCAGGAATGTATGGTTAGGACATATAATAACCAGCAATGTTCACAAAAATGAACTTAACATGCTGCTTCTCTCTCCAGGGAAGTACCCCATGTAGTTATACTGATAGCTCTATTGCAATACATAACAAGCTGCATTTCAACTGTATTTGTATCTGCACTATTAGTGGTGTTCATTACCAGCCTGTATATTTGTTTTGGAAGAGAATCAATAAATGAACAGCATTTGTTTCATTTATTTCTACAACGGAAATAAATAAGTAGGAAAGGAATTAAACAAATGAAAATTCCCATTCATTTTGACAACACAAATCCCAGTACTTAGAAGAGATTCTGGTATATACAGAACATTCTCTGAGACCAGAACTGAACTTTCAGAAAGGATTCTGGCAGCTTAAGAGTACATTCTCCAAGTGACAAGACTACTTCTTAAAGACCAGAATTGCGATATACAACTCCAAAGCTACAGACAGAAGACAACTGATTGGATTTCTCCAACAAAAAACAATGGGAAATTAAATGGAAAGCACGAATGAATAATAAAGAAGAAAAAACAAATCAAGTAGAAGAAATTATTCCCACCCCACACCCCTGTACAGGCACAAATATATATGCAAACAGCTGTTGGAACATACTTAGAATGTAGAGCATATTGGGAATTATAGTTCTCATGACCTTCTGATCCAATTTAAAAGGTGTCAGGAGACAATTCCCACCAATCCCAGCAACAGGATTTATGTTGGGGGAGACTAAGAAGCCATTTTTAAAGCCATTCCACATTACATGTTACTGCCTCCCTGAAAACCTAAGGTTAGTATCCTCTCAATAGGTTCGGGCACCATTTTGTGCGAATAGGGCAATGTTCATATTTTCCTGCTTTGGTATTCATGATTGGAAAACCCAGAGTTTTAAGGGTACCCATCTGGAACATTGCCCTGTTAGCACAAAATGGTACTCACTGCAGTGTTCCCTCTAAGCTGAGTTAGTGTGAGCTAGCTCACAATTTTTTAGCCTCCAGCTCACACATTTTTCTCTTTGCTCAGGAAGGATGGCTCCAGAGCAAATTAATTTATGCAGTATCCAAATCACTTGTTCACAACTTTAATGCCAATAGCTCACAAAGTAGAATTTTTGCTCACAAGACTCCACGGCTTAGAGGGAGCATTGACTCACTGTGTGGCATCTTCCTTTATGCACGTTTGATTGTAATGACTGAAAAGGACTAAGGACTTTAGTCCTTGGAAGGAACCCAAGGAAAATTATCTGTAGATCCAGGTGCCTCCACAAGATTGGCTTATTAGCTTTCCATTAAGTGTCCACTCAGCTCAGCCAGTAATAGGGTTGCCAACCCCCCCGGTTTGCCAGGGGTCCCCCCCAACACCCACAGCCACCCCTCTCCCTTCTCTCTTGAGACAGAGGTGCCTGGAGCCTGTGTTTCCTCCCAAGCCCGATCTCGGCTTGAGATCAGGCTTGCAGGGAAATTCCAGCTCCTGCACTTAAAAGGGAAAGACGGCTCTTTGCTCTTAAAGGGAAAATGGTTCCGTGCACTTAAAAGGGAAATGCCGGCTCCTTTAAGTGCAGGGAACTGGCGTTTCTGGAGCTCTGGCGCGCGGGCAGGCGGCGATGGACGTCCCCAACGTGACATCATCAAGTCAGGGGTGCCCTGCCCCCTCCAGGAACGCCCCCAAAGTCCCCCGCTGGGGGTGGAAGATGGACTTGGCAACCCTACTTTGAGGAATGCCTTCTGCTATATTTTAGTTAGTGGGGCTGGCACATTGATAACCATGGTACAAGCACAGCTTTGAATTTCCTGAACAAATTATCTGTTTTCCCCCCATTTGTCTGTACATGTTTTCTTTGACTGCTGTATGGATGTTCACAAAGTTAGAACCTCACTTCCACATCCTTATTATATTCCATTATTTTTCAAACATTATCTGTTTCCACCTACAAAACAGTACCTGTATTTTAGTCCCTAAAACATTCCCAGTACCAAGCTACATTCTTAGTCCATCCTATGATTGACATAATTGTCCATCCAATGACTGAAACAGACTCTCCGTGACCTATAACTGACCTGCTACAAGAAAACCAAGAATGTTGTTTCCAAAATATTCATGGTCTGATGCCAGGAGAAACAACAGCATTCCAGAATCTGCATACCAGAATAATCATACCAGGTGAAAAAACAGCATATTTTCCCATTTAAAATGCTCAAATAAATACAGCTGGTAAATGAAGGTGTATTAAAAAGGGTACCAGAACTTACACACGAGACTGAATTCTGATTTGGAGGGGGAAATGCTCTCCTAAGAAGATCAGCCTTTCCAAAAGACCTTTGTAACCATTTCAATTTAAGCAAGCTACCATGGAATTGTGACTGTTTGGTTCTAAGACTTTCTGTGCCAGGAAATAAATTATGAATTTAGAAGTTATGCCACACAGTTATTACTGTTAGTGCTGCAGAATAAGTATTCAGGTGCAGGTTGCAAGATTATAATGCTGTGCATTAGAAACTATATAAAAGCTATGTATTTCAAATTAAAGTCTCATTAAAAACACATGGAGCTGCCCTCTACCAAGTCTGACCTCTGGTTCACCTAAACTAGTCCAACAGTGTCTCTGAAATCTTGAAAAATCTCAGGCAGAGGTCCTTCCCTCACTTGCTGCTGGAGATCCATTAACCTTCCTCTTCCTGGTCCAATATTCACTTATTGGTTATCTTATTGAAATATGTATTTAAGTTATGTTATACCTCAATATTGTTTGACCTCTGAAGAAGGCCCCAATAGGGCAGAAACGCGTCAGGTCGTGTGAATTGGCCCTTCTGTTTAGGCTATACTTTTTTACGAGGCTTTCATTGGGCCCTTATGTATGTTTTTACTGTCTTTCTAATAAATACTTGTGTTTTTGTATATTATAAGTTTCAACTGGCCCTTCATTAGATTTTCTTCTCACCCTTTTGGTTTTTGATCCATTGGAGGCATCAGGATGGGAACCTTTGCACAGAATGTATGAGCTCTACCACTGAGCTACAGCTCTTTCCTACATGGCAATGAAGTATATATTTGGTCTTTACTACATATCACAGAACTGAAGTACACTCAGTAGAGAGTTACTATAGTGCTGACTCCCAGAACCAATGAAACTGATTTTCTACTAAATGGAATAGAAAACTTGTTCCAATCAAGAGTCCATGGCAGATTAAATTTTCCAGTATTTCAAGCAACAGCCACATAGACTGTAAACAAAATAATAAAAAGGCTAACATGAAATCTACCAAAACATACACCTGAACAACAACAAAAGAGTTACTATATATATACCTTGAATATAAGAGAAAGAATTGCTATAGTACTATATGAATAGGGAGACAAAGGGGTCAATTGCATGTTACATTTCTTCACTTTTTACCCTGGTTTTCCTACTTCTACTAAAAAGAGAGAGAGAGAGAGAGAGAGCACCTAGATGCCCTTGGAACATGCACAGATACTCCATGGGTGTGTTCAGACGCGGCGTTTGCAATGGTATAGGTGCTGGTTGCAATCGGTGCACTTACCGGCGTTCACACATAGAACATCTGCCTTCCGTCCCTAACCGTTGCAAAGCCCTTTACACCGTTGTACTCTGCCACTAGGTCCCCAAGTGGTGGTATCCTGAGTACAACGGTTGTAATTGCTGTACCCCCGTCTGATCGCTCTCCACCGTTCCAGAGCCACTTCCATTTGGAAGTCCGAGGCTTCCGATTTTCGCCCGCAATTTTTTTTTAAAGGTCAGCGATATGCGCTTGGGCGAAGCTTCACCCTGGCGTTTGTTTAAAAAAGAAAAGAAAAGGTCCTTAGTTTAACGTTTTAGAGGAGTCCGGGACCTCAGGGAGGCCAGTTTGGTCTTTAAACTTTAAAGGTAAGTTAAAGGTAAGTCCTTACCTTTAAACTTTAAATGTAATATGGGGTGTTTTGAGCATGCACAAAGATCGCCATTCTGTGGATGGCTGCCTATGCGCATGCTCAAATTGAGTTTGTTTTTTTAAAAAAAAAAACACGCCGACGCCCGCAGCATGTGAACGGGCATACAGCGATGGGCTCCGCTGTGAGGGAGGTAAGTGTGATCGCGTTTCAGCTGGCATAAACTGCACCGGTTCCAACCGGTACAGTTTATGCCGGCTGAAACCCCCCGTCTGAACGCACCCCATGTGAAGCAGCAAAATCAGTGAAAAAGGCCCCCCCCCAGCAGTTTCCACACAAGAAAATAGTTTGTGGGGGAACAGGAACATTCCAAGGCCATTGGACTCTACCTCTATCTTTTTCAGAAGCAGTACCCTGCAGCTGCTGTGTGGCTGTGGGGAACATGGATAAACAAGTGTAAACAAGAAACATAACATGTACTTGACCCCCAAAGACGACAACATTTGCATTGTGTCTGGTTGAACCTCTAGACCAGTGGTGGCGAACCTTTTAGAGACGGAGTGCCCAAACTGTGACCCAAAACCCACTTATTTATCGCAAAGTGCCAACACGGCAATTTAACCTGAATACTGAGGTTTTACTTTAGAAAAAACAACTCATACATTAACTTAAGATGATCCAAACCAAGTAAGGAAAGCAATCCCAAATGCTTTAATTTACTTAAAATTATTTGGCAGAGAATTCAACACATTAATGATGGTCTGGGCCTGGTTGGGGCAATGGCACGCGTGCCCACAGAGAGGGCTCTGAGTGCCACCTCTGGCACCCGTGCCATAGGTTTGCCACCACTGCTCTAGAACATCAGGTTAAAATGATCTCAGGTACTGGAAATAGCAAGAACCACTATCTCAGTCAGCATTAGATTGCCTTGACTGTTGGTCTAAGTTTTAGACATATTAAAAGTAGGGGACCTACAAGGACTATCTCATTTTACCTCCCCCCACTATCTCCTCTTTCTCCTCCCTCGTACTTCCCATAGCCTCTCCCCTTTCCCTCCTTCCTCCTTTCCTTCCCATCCATCAGCCAACCTAAACTTTATATGCCCCCCCTTCAGCTTTCCCTCCTTCCCTCCCCCTGGCAGCCAGGAAAACTCTGTCCAAGCTACACACAGTACTGGGCCCAGTTTTGCAGTGACAGACACCAGGTCTGGGTCCAGTTGTGCTGTAGGGTGCCCGCCAGGATTGGGGGGTACCTCACTTTCCTCTGTATCTCCTTCCCCACACTACCTCCTCTTTCTCTTCTCCTGACAGCCCCCATATGCTCTCTTCTTTCCCCTTTCCACCCACCCACCAACCCACCAACCAACCTTTTATCTCTTTCCCTCCAAATAATTTATTTACTTAATTTATACCCCTCCTTTCTCCACAATGAATTATGTTTACTGGGTCATTGTTATCTACATGTTTGTTCACTTTTTCAAAGGAAAAAAAAGAATCTTATTTGAACCCATCATCTCTGATCCTATCAGATTCATAGAAGATACTGGCTAATGCCATTTTTATTGCTGTTCATCTGGCAGCATTTGCCACTATTCCAGGCATTCAAAACCTACACATTTTATGTGATGACCAAGAGCTTAAGATCTAAGAGTATATGAGCATCATTTGGCACCCCAGGGAATTTATTTTTTACACTCTATGAAGTATTTTAATGTGAGTGACTGCTGCAGCAATGTGGACTATGGCACGCTACACGGCTTGCTGATTATGCATGACATCAATTGTAGGCAGTACAGCATGCTGACCTCCAAAAGGACTGTAAAATCTGTACCAATCAGGCTAGCATATCAGATTGCTGAAACAGTGTTTAGTTTTTTATTACTATTCTGGCTCTTTGGTCTCAGTCTCTCTGAGATGGGGGTGGGGGGGCCCTGTTCTCATGGAAAGCACTCTTCATCATTCCAAAACAGAACTTGGTTGGCTCTACTAGCATTTTCCACCTGTCAGTCACTGATATAGAACAGACACAAGCTCTAAGAGCCAAAGACTGTGTCAAATAAGAAGAATGGCTAAGGATGCTTTGATAGCCAACACTGAAATGCTTTTTGTCTAAAACACTTAAAAACAAAACTTGAATATACTACACAGATAATGAAAAATGGCTATTTAATTCAAACTGTATCCCCTGATTATATTTAAACTATCAGAATGCCGTAGCAATTAATGTGCTGTGTGGCTGTGTACAACTGCAGCCTTCAAAATGGGCAGTACCAGCAGATGTTGCTATTTTTTTGCCAGAAAATCTGTATACCACCTCTCCAAATCTGCTTGAGGTGCCTCAGGGTTAAAACAGTAAACACAATAAAGACCAGTATCAACAAGAACAAACACAGTCAGCTAATACATTTGACCATGCATAACTCAGGTTGATGTGATACATAGTATGTAGATATTAGAAGCTCAAAATGTGACTAAAGGAAATTTTAGAACAGTCCCTTCAATCTCCTAAAACTTATAAGGAAACTCATCGCGTTTTCAAGTAGCTAGTCTTTTTTAAAAAGCCATTTTATCTGGTTTTCCAGGAAGTATATAGCTAAGTCTGGGGTACAGGGGGAGCGCCTGAATGAAAGCGGGGAGGGCTCAGGGGCAGTCTTAGCCACGGGGCATCTGGGGCAGCTGCCCCAGGCCCTGGACTGGGCAGGACCCCAACCACCCATGGTCCCACCCCTCCCCAACAGAGGGGGAAAGAAGAGCCTTCAGGGCTTGAGTAGGTGGGTGGCAACTAGCCAAGCCTGGCAGTCAACATGCGTGCCTCCCCCCTCTGGAGCTCGAGCAGGTGAGTTGCAGCCTGAGAGCTCACTGGCTGATCTGCATGCTCACTCCTGCCGCCTCCAGGGCTTGAACAAGTGGGAAGCAGCTGGTCATTTTGGTGGTGGTGTACGTGCTCAGCCCTCCTGGGGCTCAGGTGGCTGCCAGTTTTCTCCTTGAGCCTGGGGTGGCTTTGTTTGGGGGTGTGTGATTTTGAGGCCCCTTCCTGGACTTTTCAAATGGGCTGTGCCTGTTTGGTTTCCACAGTTGGTATATATATAGTTTAGCTGTGTTTTCTCAAATCAGGAATTCTCTCAACTACACTCAAGTACCGTATTCTCTGCACTACCTCAGCATCTTGCCAGAAAAGGGATTCACTGGCCTGAATTCAGGCTCCATCAGTTTAGCTGGTCATGAGGGAGATATCTTGTGGCTTACTAGCTGTGTAGATGTGGGCCTAAATGTATGCTACATTTTCTCCTATGATGCTCCCAGATTGGCTCAAGATATATGATCTAGAGTCCTGTGATTTGGATTAGCAGCACACTACACATGGAAAGCTAAGACTTTCCTCCCTATACCATTTTCCTGATCTGAAATGGCACTAGGGAGCCACTGTTTGCCCCACTGGGGTCTCCACATACACTGATGGGCTACACACTAGAGTTCCCCAATGGGGCAAAGAGTAGCTACCTGGGGCTACTTCAGCTTGAGAAAACAGCACAGTAGGGTGGTGCTGGTGGAGATCTAAGCTCAAGTGGCCCACAGTCCCTATTTGAAACAGGACCCTGATTCCTGGGAAGTACAGAACTCCAAAACAAGCTGACCAGAGACAATACCCAGGGAAGATGTACTGTGTACTTAGGTCTTCAGAGGTTGATAAGTGACCAGTGGAGTCATCTTTAGATAGGAAAAAAATTACAACTGATAAATAACTGATCATCTGGTTACCTGACATACCTACATCACCTTCCCTCTGCCTTTACCTAGACTCTGTTAGTGCAACATTAGTCATTTTGAGAGCAATTTCAAAACTGAAGTTCCTTTAAAAAAATCTTTCTATATAAATAACTTACAAAACTGAACATTCCAAGAACTAAAGATAGCTCAGTAAAACCGATGGAAGTATGCAGATGTGGCCCTATACACAACAGAATTGGATTTTGGGATTAAAGCCTCCCTAGCTATGAATTGCTTAGGCAGGGAAGTTGGCTGCTTTCACACATATTTAATAATACACTTTCAATGCACTTCTGCAACTGTTTACAAGTATGAAACAGGAAAATCCACTTGCAACAATTGTATCCAACATGTATGAAAGCAGCCATCACCTCTCTTTATTCCTTACTTCAAGGCAAGTGATCGCTCTCTCTAGAGGGCGACTTTCAATACATTTTGCAAGGGGATTTTACTGTGTGAAATGGCAAAATCCACTTGCAAATTGTTGCTGAAGTGGAATGGAACTGCATTATTCAGCATATGTGAAAGCACCTCTCTCTAACTCGCTCTTTCACACACACACACACACACACTCACTCACACACAAACATACACACCGCCTTAGTTATTTAACTGCAAACAGGGAAACAATGAACTGCTTCACAGGATCACTATGGGAATAAACACAATAAAGAACAAACAGCTATTTGCACCTTAACAATGAAATGTGTGTGTGATCAACATTTTATTTTTGTGCTAAGGCAAAACGCACAAACAACAATATCTTCTGAGTTAATTCCATAATAAGCACTAAACAAGCTATCCACGGGCTTACAGTTTAGAACTTTTGTTTACCCCGGATCTTTGCTTCACCCCTCTGTTTCCTGTCTGCCTCCTACCAAGTATAACAAACAGAACCCTATTATTGTTTCATTCCACTTTAAGGACATTGATGCCTTATCCAAGAACTATTGATGCCTTATCCAAGAATCTGCTGAGCAGTCGGGTTAGAACAGATAAAAGGAAGTACTTCTTCAGCCAAAGAGTGATTAGTACATGGAATTCACTGCCACAGGATGGCTTCAAGAGGGAACTGGATAAACATATGGAGCCGAGGTCCATCAGTGGCTATTAGCCACAAGGTATAGATGGGAACTCTCGGTTTGGGGCAAGTGATGCTCTGTATTCTTGGTGCTGGAGGGGGGCAACAGTGGCTTCTCTTATATTCTTATGTTCTTAATTTTGGACACCCTACTTCTTTATAAGTGATTTTTTATTGAGGACTTTGCCAGCTATCACACGATTTTAAAAAAATTATATACCTTCACAAGAGTTGGGCAATTTTTATGCAACACAGCAATTAAGCATTCAATATCACCTATTTCCTTCTCCCAATAAAAGTATATCACACTATCAGTCCAAAGCTTCCTGCAATAAGAAAGGCACTTTAATAAAGGCTGTCCATGGTAGCCTTATGTACTCTACTGCCAAGGCAATAAGGAAGACAGTTTCCTAGATTCCAGATTGCTTTCCTTTGTCCCTTGCTACTGATGTAGGAAAAAAAGAACTGCAGGATTAGGAAGGAAGCAATCTAAATGTCCACTGGTTTTCAGTCTTCATGTAAGGCCTTTGATGTTTAACCTTCTGCCATAAGGAGGTGTCTTTCAGACAGACAATTAGTCTCATTTTCACTTTGCGAAAGGCAGCCACAAAATCCCTAGACATCATTTCATCACTACTTTGTACTTCCACTAAGATTTATTAAGCTGCATTAACCATGTGCTCCTAGTTCTCATCTCAATAATTTCTGCATATAGCCAATATTACTGCAAGGAAACGAAACATTCTGTTAAAAAAATAGGAATAAGGGGTTGTACTGTGACATAAAGGCCTCTTTTATTTAGGGAACCCAAAACTTTCAATTGCTATTAACTTTAAGCTGAATTTTTAAAATGCTGTTCAACAGAACTTTTCTTTTGCAGGCATACCATGGGGGGGGGAACACACACAAAGCATGTCTGAGCAGAGGTAGACAGAGATGATAATAAGGATGCTTGAAATGCTTTAGTTGTCAATGCCAGTGTGGTGTAGTAGTTAGAGTGTTAGACTAGGATACAGGAGATCCAGGTAAGAATCCCCATTCTGTCATGCAAGCTTTCTGGGTGACCCTTGGACCAGTCTTTCTCTTTCAGTCTCATCCACCTCACACCTCACTGAGTTGTTACCATGAGCATCAAGTGGAGGAGGGGAAAATTTATGACATAAGACACTTTACGTCTCTACTGGGGAGATAAGTGGGGTGTAAATATTTCATTCAACAAAATAAATAAAATCACTTGATACATGCAGAAATTTACATTATATCATTAATATTCTAAATTATTTCATTTAGTGATGCAGGAACAGTCATATGCCAAATATAGTTGACACCTGATCATGCTAGCAGGCCCCTACACTTAGTACAAAATATTAAACACTTTTATGAGAACGCTGGCTCAGTGGTAGCCAAGATACCTTCAAGAGCTTATTGCATTTTTTTTGTCATTTTCAGCCACTTTGAATGTTCTCTTGAAACAAAAAGAAAGCATATAAATTCACCACAATAAAATAAATTAGGACAGTACATAAATGCAAGTTAGCCTCTTTTGCGGTCGCCATTAGGGATGCAATGTCTGCCGATGAAAATCTGAACTCAATCTCCTCTGTTGATATATTTGATATTCCACAGACAAATATTAAAAATAACAATCACCAGTACTCTCTAGAAATCTTTGGAATAGTCATTATCCTTATGCTTTTCACAGACACATGAGGAGAGGTCGCTTCAGGGGCAATAAGTTATAACAATCGGGGAACCTTCCAACCAGCAGGGTCAGCTTGTCCTGAGTATTTCTGTGCACAGTGTTTCCATTTCCCTTTCTTCCAATCACTGGCAGTGTCTCCTTGATTTTATGTCAGCTGTGCAGTTCCATTCTCTGCTCTTGAGTAGCACCTGTCCTGCCTGCCAGGAGCAAATATTTAACTTTGCACTGTCTGAGGCTGGCACTGTAGATTGTGGGAGGAGAAGAATACAGAGGCAGAGACTACATTCTCTCCCCCCCCCATGCCTGAAGGAAAGGCCAACATTTTTTTCTTGTACTGTTTGAAATCTAGGTACTCAGAGGGAATAGAGGCAGAAACTAGATATTGCTACTCAGGTGGGCATGCCACTGCAAAGCAGATTTGGGGAGCAGATGTTTTCAGACGCAAGCTAGACCCCATACTTCACCTAGAAACCGAGTGAAAGGCAAATCTCAAACACACAAATGCAGTCACAACATCCTGTGAGACTTTAAACTGCTTACAAAAACAGGGACCCTTATCCTATCAGCTTGAAGTCTGGGCAAGGGATATAACCCTGGAAAATTTCATTTGCATGGGCTTGGGGGGAAAGATACAGCTGGAATTTTGTTTGCTATTGGAAGCCAAATGTTACAATCAATATCTGAGAAGATGAATCCATGGTTTATAAAACTAAAGTAAGTTTACGAGCATTTCCTATGTTCCTTCTGCCAAATGTTGTACCATGCATCAGGGCTGCATAATACTGATACACAAATTCTTGCAGCAATGGCTGTAGCCATCACTGAAGTAACTGTAACAGCCTGGCATAATACTGTATTGGCATATGATATGATATTGTGGGTGGGTTTGCAACACCTCAACTCACTCATCATGACATTTCAGCATTTCTTTGCCAGAGGAGACATGTGTGCAAGTTCTGGCAAAAAGCCTGAAGTGAATTTAAGCTTGTTATACCTGAAATCCTTCTTATTAAAAGAAATCCAACCCTCTTGCAAATATTTGGGATCATGATATAATTGTAATCAAATCATTAAAAATGCCAATTTTAACATTTACCTCTTTCAGGAACAGGAAATCATGGAGTAAAAGTATTAGATAGTTATCACTATATTTCTTTGACCAGGTAGCTATTATTGTTCAAAGACTGGCAGAACATTAAGAAACTAGGCAACAAAGTTATAAGAGGGCAATCCCAAGTCTAGGATAGGTTCGACCCTCTCATCAGCATGGAGTTGCAATATGGACAGTCTCTATGCAGAATATACTTAAAAACAACCTGAATATCAGAAAATTAATGTATTACTTGGGGTATTAGAAATATAGATTAATACAAAAATGCAAACCATAAACAACTCATGCCTAACTGCACACCTTCCCATAAAGTCAACATGAACTGGGAATAGTGAGGCCCTGATCCTAAATGAAGACCCAAACGCTGCAAAATTCTCAGCTGTTTGTGGACTAAGTTTTGCCACCCCGGACGGATGTATGCTCCTTTTTCAGACTTTTGGCACCTCTTCCTTTTGTCCATTTAATTTCTTGTCCTGTTAATAACCCTGCTGCTTTCTCTTAAAACCTCTCTTTGTCCTTTCCAACCACTAGGCCTGGAAATTGCTTTACATTCTTTTTTCTTTTTGCAGGGAGACAAATCCCAGAATGTGTATTTGTTCCCCACATCACTTTCTGGCAGATGACACAATGATATAGGGCACTGGACGGAATATCTCTCTCTACCACCCCACCCAGCAGTGAGAGGCACCAACGGCATAATTGTGCCTAGGATGAGCAAAGAGATGGGGCAGCTTCCTGACACCACAAACATCCTTCCTCTTGTGCTTGTGAGCCAAAGAGCTGAGTGGGAAGGATGTGACATGGTGCCAGTGCAGGGCAGCTTGGTGATTGGCCAGGTGGCACTGAGTGACACCAAAACCCAGTTTTCACAGAGACACTGTCCACGTTTTGAGTCTGATCTAGGATCCATGGAGGATGTATCACTATTCAGGGTGGAGCTGGCTTTGAGAACGAAGATGACCACAGATGAAGTCTGGAGTGGTGATGGCCATTTGAAAGAAACTTGCTAGTTTGGAGAAGCAAGTACTTCTGAGGGAAAAACAGGAGTGCAAAGGATCCTAAGGTGGCTACCCTTTTTCTTTACAGATGCAAGCTCCATCCAACTCAGCATTCTTCTTCCTCAAATAAGGCATCCAGATCTTCCAGCCTCTGCTGCAGCATCTTCTCCAATTCAGGCGGCTGTGGCTGAGCCCTCCATCCCCCTGTTCTGCGTCCTCCTTGGGAACGGGCTTTGCGTGGCTTACGGGGAAGGCCTCCCTCCCGGAACTCCATGGCTCTTTTCAGCTTGCGTTGGCTGGTGAAGATGAGTGCCCCGTTGCGTTCCAGCGGCACCTCAAAGATCATCTCGAATTCTCTAAAACCATATTTTTTCTTATCCATTTTCAAGACATCATAAATCTGCATATATTTTAACCATTCATAGTTGTATTGAATTTCATCCTGCCCTTTCATTACCCATTCTGTTCCTTGCTTACTAATTAAGTCCCTGTAAGGCAACCACTCCTTGCCTTGCTGTCTTGAATATGGTGTCAAAACTTCTGTTGGTACAATCCATAGTGGTCTTGCATCTCGAAAATATCTTCTATATCTTGTCCATGTCGCGAATAAGGCGCGTCTCACCACATGGTGTCTAAAAAAGCTATCCATTTTTGTCTTCTCGTACCATAGGTATGCATGCCAACCAAACCTACAATCATGACCTTCCAGTACTAGCAGTTTTTTATTGTCCAATTTCACCCACTGTTCCATCCATGTTAAACAAACGGCTTCGTAATACAATCTTAGGTTTGGTAGCTGCAATCCCCCTCTTTCTTTTGCGTCACAGAGAATTTTCATTTTAATTCTGGGCTTTTTACCTGCCCAGACAAATTTCGAGATCTCCTGTTGCCATTTGGTTAATATGTCTGTCTTGTACAATATTGGGATGGTTTGGAATAAAAACATCACTCTCGTAGAATGAAGTAGCAACTGTTTGGGAAAGTGGGGGGAGGAAAATGGTTCCTAATATGTATAAAATACTGTTGAAATGGTATACAGAGGATGAATCTGTAAAAGAGCAAATGATAAAATGGGCAGTTAATATGAATAAGGAAATAACTATAGAAACATGGGAATATTTGTGGAAAAACTATGAAACTGTCTATTTGTACCAATGTAAAAGAAAATTGTTACAAAATGATGTATAGATGGTACATGACACCTAAGAAAATAGCAAATATGAACCAGAATATGTCTAGTAAATGTTGGAAATGTAAAAAACATGAAGGCTCATTTTATCACATGTGGAGGACATGCGATAAAGCTAAAGACTTTTGGACCAAAATCCACAGTGAAATGCAAAAGATTCTAAAATGTTCTTTTAAGAAGACACCTGAAATTCTGCTCTTAGGTTTAAAAATGGAAGAACTAAATATAACAAAAAGGACTCTGTTCTGGTATTTGATAACAACAGCAAGAATGATATATGCCCAATACTGGAAACAAGAAAAAATACCAGATCTGGAGGAGTGGATACAAAAAGTTCTGTTCATGGCTGAAATGGACAAAATAACTAAAAAAATGAACAATGAAGAGGACCAAGAATTTTATGAAGAATGGAAGGACTTCAAAATATATCTGGAAAAGAACTGGGACGTGAAACAAAATTTACTTTGTCTAGAACTATATTAATTACTTGATGTTATCTTAAATCTACCTATCTATGTGGGACCTGAGGGAGACGCATTGCGGGAAGCCTTTTGGGGGAGGGAGGGAAAATGGGATATATAACTGATTGATAAAAAGATGTAAAAGGTGAGAACAACAAAAATAAAAACCTTTTTGAACAACAACAAAAAAGATCGTCTCGAATGACCTCTTCTCCGTGGGCGTGCGATAGTTCTTGTTTGTGTAGATCTCCTCTAAGCTGAACTCCTTCTTGTTCAGCCTGACAGGCCGGGGAAGAATGAATGAGTTACTTGGGGTACCTGCAAAACTTGCAGGGGGCATCTCACTTCCTTCTCCCCTCACTATTTCCTTTTTCCATTTCCTGAAAGCCAACAGAGCCTGTTCTCTTCTCCTGCTTCCTTCACTCCTTTATCTGCCCCTCATCTTGAGCTTTGCCTCCATCCCTCCCCTGGCAGCCTGCACCTAGGACTTGGAGAACTGGAGTCTTTTTTGTTCATAAAAAAGAAATTATTTAATGTATTTCAACATTATAGGAAATGAACTATAAAACAGACATCTTTCTGCTTGTCTTCCCCTGCATTTGAATGGGAAAAAAATGAATATTTATCTTCCTCTACTTAGCTAATGTTTTGCCCATCATGTGCAAACTCCTCTTTTGGAGACCTGGGAAAGAGAAAGCAGCAATTATCCTCTCAAAGGTCACCTGGCTACTGAAACACCAACCTTCAGTTCAATATTGGCTTCTACAAACTTTGCAAAGCCAGGCCAACAATTCTCTTTCCTTCCCGTGACTCTTGTTGGTTTTATTTAATCAGCTTAAGAGACCTCCTCTAGTTTTCCTATGATGAAATGCACTACACTAACATCAAAAAGGTTTCTCCACCACTGTTTTGTTTACAGAGGGGAAATAAAAGAATAGCCGTTTAATCATGCTGTGCAATAGCTCCAGTCTGAGAGTCTTAAGAGCCGTGATCCTTTCACCATCCACCCTCTCAGAAGAAAGTGTTAAATTATAAACACATGAGCCCCATTCTGCCCCTACTGAAATCAGTGGGAACACCAACTGTTTTCAACAAGGACCTTAAAGAATTACAGTAATCACAGCAAATAAAAGTCTCGGATATTTACGATTCCAAAATAACAAAGCTTGGGAAGGAAGCATGTTTAGGAGGCTGGAATAGCACTGCTGTAATACAACTTTAATGAGAGGCAGATTCGTGACAGTTACTCATTTTAGTCACTTGCTTTGGATACATTTATAAAAAAGGTTTAAAAATTAGGTCTGCCTAACATAGAGATCACAGTCCCAGATCATATTTAATTGTAAAACAAGATTTCAAAACAGATTTCAAGGAAACATCCTTCTATATAAAACTGGAGTTCACTGGAACCTTAGAGAATAACAGAATTTATTCCAGCTCAGCTCTGACTTATGAAAAAGTATGCAGTAAAAAAAATTGGTTATTGTCTAAGATGCCATTGGACTTCTGTTTTACCAACATGGCTACCCAACCCGAATTATCCTTCCCTATTAGTATGTTTTGGAATCTCTCTTCAATGGGCTTAAGGTTCTCAGTAAGAAGAACAAGAAGAGTTGGATTTATACCCCAGAGTCTCAGAGAGGCTTACAGTCACCTTTTTTTCTCCCCTCAGGAGTCACTTTGTGAGGTAGGTGGAGCTGAGAGAGTTCTGAGAGAACTGTGACAGCAGGCTTCTTGTGGAGGAGTGGGGAAGCAAACCCGGTTCTCCAGGTTAGAGTCCACCGCTCTTAACCACTACACCAAACTGGATATCAATAAGAACTCCGCTACACTTGTGAGTGAGCCTGAAGGACAAGATATTCATTTGAAGACCTCTTAGATTATAACATGACCATTTTAAAGAAAAGGATTAGTATGTAAAAATAGATTAATTGCATTCAGTCTATTTTTCCAACTTGATGTTGTGATACTTGCCATTTGCTCTTATTTCTGATCCATACATTACTGAAAGGTGGTAAGTATTCCTCTAAGTTTACTCCAGACCTGTCAATCAATGAGGGTTGCCAACTCTGAGTTGGTAAATACCTGGAGTTTTGGGGGGTGGAGCCTTAGGTGGGGTTTGGAGAGGGGAGGGTCTTCAATGGGGTTTAAGGTCATTGAGTCCACCTGCCAAAGCAGCCATTTTCTGCACGTGAACTGATCTTTGTCATCTGGGAATAATTTGTAATCCCAGGATATCTCCAGCCACCACCTGGAGGTTCAGAAGAAGCAAACAACTGTGATGTATTATGCCAAAAAAGTCTCCAAAGACTAGAAATTTCTTTTTCCAATATTCAGTTTACTGGAAGCAATTCAAATGCCATCAACACCAATGAACCATGCATATTATATCTCATTTCGTGTAATGTTATCAAAGTGGGTAGCGTTGAAATACCTATATAATATTAATCCATTTGGCAAACACTCTAATCATATCCCATAGTAACACTCATCAGATCCATTAAAATCAATTAAAATTCAAAAAAAGAAAAAGACTCCAGGCCTAGATGGACTTCCAGCAGAATTCTACCAGATATTTGAAGACCAACTTGTTCTGCCATTAAAATATAAAATACAGAATATTATTGATCAAAAGAAAATCCCAGAATTTTGGAACCAAGCACTGATTACTTTGATACATAAACCAGAAACAGATGAGAAAGAAATTAAAAATTATAGACCAATCTCA
>NW_015160209.1:213198-218772 GCF_001447785.1 Gekko japonicus
TTTAGGAAGACAAAAATGTTGACAAAGAACTGCACGAAACAACAAATCCAACAATTACAAGAAAAATCTGGAATTGAAGTACAGAAAAGAATAAAATATTTAGGTATACTTTTAACAAACAAATGCAGCTCACTGTTCAAGGATAATTATAGCAAACTCTTGAGCTCCATTTAAAAAGATTTGGAAAAATGAAATCAATTCCAATTATCTTTAATGGGAAGAACAGCTACTATCAAGATGAACGTTTTACTGAGAATCCTCTTTTTATTTCAAACAATTTCAATTGCACTGAACAACAATATTATAAAGAATTAGAAAAACTGACATCACAATTTATATGGCAAAACAAAAGACCAAGGATTAAGATGAAAGTATTGCAAGACGTGAACGAAAGGGGAGGCTTTGCAGTACCCAACTGGCAACTGTATCATAAAACTGCAGCCCTGACCTGGTTGAAAGAATGGATTACCCTGGAAGACTTGAGGCTATTGAAATTAGAAGGCCACAATTTGAAACTAGGATGGCATGCCTTTGTACGGTACGAGAAAATGGAGGTACATAAATCTCTTAAGCAACACTTAGTGAGAGCATCTTTGCTAAAAGTATGGGAAGGGGTTAAATGTACCTTTTATACAAAAATACCTAAATGGGTTTCACCTTTAGAGGCTTTTATAAACCCCAACCTTCTCACCAAGGAACATCTATGGAGATATGAAGACTTGTCAGATAAGAAGAACTTGTTAAAATCACAAATTGCTTTGCAAAGCCAGGGGGTTGCTTTAAACTGGTGGGAAAAGGTGCAATTAGACTCCAGATATGTAAAGGATAAGAAAACTGGTTTTTGTGATAACCTTACTGAAATAGATAAAATATCGTTGGGTAAAGATGTCAAATATATAAAGATGTTTTATACTATTTTGTTAGAAATGGTATTGCAAGATGAAATAGTTAAAACCGCAATGATTAAATGGGATGGGATTGCTTTAAACTGGTGGGAAAAGGTGCAATTAGATTCCAGATATGTAAAGGATAAGAAAACTGGGTTTTGTGATAACCTTACTGAAATAGATAAAATATTGTTGGGTAAAGATGTAAAATATATAAAGATGTTTTATACTATTTTGTTAGAAATGGTATTCCAAGATGAAATAGTTAAAACTGCAATGATTAAATGGGCACAAAACATAGGCCATAATATCCAGTTAGATCAATGGGCTAAGGTGTGGAAAACAGGCAGGAGGATATTCTTAAATCTCAAAAGAATTTGGAGCCTCTTATGCCTTGACAGCAGGCACTGTAAATTCTAGTTGGCCTGTACACTTATCACTTGGGGAATCCAGGCACTTGCTTGAGGGGATAACACTTCTCAAGAATAAGAATTTTTGTTGATGCAAGAGGGGGATGACAAACTTTCCTCCTGAAACTGCAAACAAAATAAGGCCATAACAATAACATGACTAAAAGAAATGGGAGCAGAGAGCATGCTAGAGATTCCAACTAATTTCTTATTGGGGAAAAATGAGGTGACGGTGAGAAATCCTACACTTCCGGGAGCCACAGAGGTTGAGCAGTGAAAGGGTGATCAGGAATACTAAGCATCTGATGCTGCTAATTCTCATTCAAACATTTAAAGACCAGCCCAGCACACTTTTCTATTGGGTACGCTTCTTATTGATAAAATGAAATGAGCTAACTACTTAGGTAGTTAAAATAAGCTCAAAATTCCTCACTGTCTAGCTGAAAGTTCATGAATTCCTTTGGGGCAGGGGGAATCCAAACTAAATGAAACCATAGATTACAGGCTTGTATAGATTTCATAATTCCCTCAGCTGCACACTGAACAGGCACACAGGCTCTCCTCTCAGGCAGACCCTGCTGCATGCCAGCTTCTCTGGATCTATGTTTAAAAAGACCCTGAGACAGACTTGGTCTCTGAAGGAGCCTGTCCTTACTTGCACTGTCTATACCTGACAGCATGACCTTTCCTGCTGCAGAATAGCACTATCTAGCCCAAAGGTATATTTAATGAGCTTCCTTCAGATCAATTTTGACACTACTGTTAATCTGCAGTTTATGAATTTACTAGAACCACATAACTCTCTTTGAAACTCGCAGTATTTCACAGAAAAGCAACCTTTAAAATGGAAAAAGTACTGCCCTGACTTTTTAGATAAAAGTAAAGAATGGATGACAATAAATCACACCATCTTGTCATAAAGCTCACATCTGAGAACAAGAAATTTTGATGTGATTAAACTTGATCAGAACAGTGGACAATTTTTAAAGTCTGCAATAGAACGTTTCCATAGTTTTGTTTAAACATAATTCCAGTTGCATAAATGTGAATTTGTATTCAGTGGGCACTAGGCCACAGCATAGAGCATATTAGAGCAGTATTACTATGGTATCATTGATACCATATGTCTTATAAAACCACAATTGTCAGCTCTTAGGAACCTTTACAGATCATTGTTACTTTATTGTAGTAATCCTCAGTGTGACGTGGACAATACTCTGGAAAAATCTATGTCCTCTAGGACCCCTCTCCTGTGCCATAAGGCACAGAGAATTATTTAAATATCTTATCTATGTGGGAGAGGTCAAACTCTTAGCTTGTGGCTTCCAAAGCAGCTTACAAAATTAAAATCCCACATCAAATATCACATAAAACAATGAATTCCATTGGCTAAAATAATGTCCACCAGCAACATACATATATACATATCAACAGTTTAACCAAACTCTGAAAGCACGCATCTAAACCTAAAAATGCTAGTCGCTAGGCTGGCAGGTGTTTAGAGGAAATTCCATAGTCAACACACCACTGAAGATAATCTCTGTCAACTACACAATACAAATCTGAGGATCAGGCACCCAGAGCAAGATCTCTGCCAGACCTTAGTTAGGTTTACATTAGAACAAGTATTTCTTTTGGCATTCTGGGGTCCATTTACAGCTCTAAGAGGTAATAATCACTTAGAATTGTGTCTGGAAATTAAGGAACAGCCAGTAAAGATCTTAAAAAATTTACACAGTACATTCTTAATAACTTACACAGGTTAGCAACCTTACAGAGTTGCTTTATGGTTTATCCATCTAGGATCCTAAGTATCAAAGCTGAACAAAGGCCCATGCCACTCAAGAGACCCGCAGTTCCTTCTCTAAGCACAGATCTAAAACTACGAGTACAATGCTATCAAAAACAGGCTGATTTCTTAATCACTGGTTCCAGTGCCGAGCTATCGTTACCTCATCATATTGTGCTTCAGTTTATTGGCTGCTATCCTGCCTAGCTGTGGGTTCAGAACACCCACTGACTCAGCTGAAAAGGAGAGAGTCATGTGACATATGACACAAAGATCTAGTAGGATCAGTGGGGTTGAACTCTCCCAGTGAAGACTGTCGGCCATGGAAACCAAGTCATTTTTCAAAAGCCAGATCTGAAACAAGATAATTAATTTCATCCAAGATATCCTGAAGTCAGCAGCCAAACACTTGAGTAACTTGTCTCAAAAGAGTTATCACATACCAGCTACAACTGCCCGTTCAGGGACATTCCCTGTGGTGGGCTCCCACCTGGTAGAATGGCCTGCCTGAAGTGGTGAGGAAAGCCCCCACACTTTTGTCATTTGCCACCAGCTGAGTTGCTAACCTCAATTGGGCCCAGGCAAAGCTTTGTCAGGAGAAATCTCAACACCACCTCCTACAGGATGATAGAAACTATCCCTTGCTTTAAGGAAGGTGTCACTGTTCCTAGAACAGAACCAAGTATGTAACATTAGATGTTACAACCACAGATGGGCAAGTCAAGCACATTACAGCAGGATTTACTGTTTCAAGTGGCTTGTCTATATCCTCAAACTATCTTGCTGTCCATGTGTCTCTTTTCAGTGTTCCATCTATTACCTTCCCATCAGGGATCTTTTCTCTCCATTAAACGGCTTAATGGAGCCTATCAGGGGTCATTTGTGGCCGGAGCGCGCTGGAGCGCTGCTCTGGCAGCCCAGGAACTGGCACAAATGGCAGTGGTGGCAAGCCCTGCCCCCAACTCACCGCGCCGAAGTGCTGTGGCCTGGGGGAGGCCTGAAGAGGCCCGTTGCCGGCCTCCTGGGGCACACACTGGAGCGCTGCAGCCTGGGGGAGGCCTGAGGAGGCCCGTTGCTGGCCTCCCGGTGTCACGATTGCACTGGTGGGCCAGGCAGGGCACGGAAGTCCGAAACACAGTCCAAGGTCCAGGTACCAGAGAAGACATAGTAAAGTGAGCAAAGTGCAAAACACCAAGTCAAAACGTAACCTAGGGTTACTGGAGGTTGTATCAAAGAGTTCAGAAGCCAACTGGGAACATCTCAGCCTATGGCACCCCCCCTTTTTCAGCTGACCTCACGGTGAGATAGGAAAACGAATGGGTATTTTCAACTACCAATGCATCCGGTAATATTGTGTTTTAAGTGGATAACTATGTAATTTTATTGCACTTGTGTGCCTAACTTATTTTAATGTGTTATATTTTATTGCACTGTTGTGCCGTGTAAGCCGCCCTGAGCCCGCATGCGGGGAGGGCGGGGTATAAATGAAATGAAATGAATAAATACATAAATAAATAGAAGTCGAAAGCCATTCGTCAGAAGTCAGGGTACACAGTCCGTAGTTGGGGAGTCGGAGAGAAATGACGTCACACAAACCAGAGTCAGGAGCCGGGAAATCAGTATGAAAACCAGGAGACAAGAACGTAGGATCCAGAGTGCAGCGAGTCGTCCAAGAGACTAGTTGCCAGCACGAATTGTGGATCTGAGAGAGCCGCCTAAAGAGCCCGTTCTGCTTGTTAGCCAATTACCGGCCGCTAACAGGGTCCTGGCTCCGGTCAGTACTCTGGGCTTAGAGTACGTTGACCTCACATGTGCACCTCCTTACGCCGGGTTGCCATGTTCCGTCACCTCTGCTCTTGCAAACGAGCCACCAGTGGAGGTTAATTAGGAGGCGTGGTGCTTGTGCTTGACTCTGCCGGTGCGGCTCCAGGGACAACCTCTCCAGTTGACTGGTGCTCATCCTCCTCAGGACTTAGGTCAGGCGATTTAAGGGGTGCAGGGAACTCAACCTCGGAAGTTGAGGGTGCAGAATCCCCTGGGTCAGGGTCCACGGGGTCGAGCTGCACGGTGGGCATGACATCTGAGGCCCGCACTGGAGCGCTGTGGCCTGGGGGAGGCCTGAGGAGGCCCATTGCTGGCTTCCCAGGGCCCGCGCTGGAGCGCTGCAGCCCGGGAGAGGCCTGAGGAGGCCCATCGCCGGCTTCCCGGGGCCTGCACCGGAGTGCTGCGACCTGGGGAAGGCCTTGATCGCGGTGAGTGAGGGATCCGTGTGAGGGATCTGCGGGGTGGGGGGGGCTTGATGGGGGGTGGGAGAGCCTTCCTCCCTCTCCCCATCTCTTTGCCCTCTTTCTTTCCCTTCTCTCCTTTCCTTTCTCTCTTGTCCTTTTCTTCCTTCCTTCTTCCCTTCTCTCTCTTTCTTTCCCTCTTTCCTTCTCTCTTTCTTTCCCTTCTTTCCTTCTCTCTTTCTTTCCCTCTTTCCTTCTTTCTC
>NW_015160209.1:218805-223208 GCF_001447785.1 Gekko japonicus
CCTCCTTTTGTTCTCTCCTTTTCCTCTTTCTTTCTTTTCCTTCTTTCCTTCTCTTTCTTTCCCTCTTTCCTTCTCTCTTTTTATCCCCTTTCCTTCTCTTTCCTTCCTTCCTTCCTTCCTTCCTTCCTTCCTTCCTTCCTTCCTTCCTTCCTTCTACTCTCTCTCTCTCTCCTTCCCTCTTTCCTCCTTCTACGGCCCAACTCTAGTGAGAAGGGGTTTAAACTTTAAACCCCTTCTCTCTTCACTTCCACCCCTCCCAGGCCGGCTGGGGAAGGGAGGTGGAGGGTTTTGAAGATGCCTCCCCCCCCTTTTTGCTTCCCCTTCTGACATCACTTCCAATGATGTCAGGGGGTGTGGTATATGCTAATGAGCTATTATGCTAATAGCCTAGTAGTTTTCTATGAAATGACCCCTGGTGCTTATGGAATCAATTAGGAAAATTCAGTTCACCACTGATCATTTTCTGACATGCTTTTTATTGAAGAATGACTTTTCTTGTTGCATAATTTTAGTGAAATGCTTTTAAAAAGCAGATGAATGGTTCTAAAGCACTAAAAACACAAACAATCTCTTATGGGATGTGGTTTCATAACCAATATCAGCAGGATGTGAACACTAACCCTTTGCAATTGCCTGAAAATGGAGCCATATTCCAAACAAACTCCATGCAGAAATGTTAGTACATAAACATATAATCCTTTTCCTTCCACTTTACAGTAATGAACATTATTTGAATTCTGAATTCTTAAGTCCCAAGTATCACCAGTAAGTTAATGTAGGGTCTGTATTGTTTGGCTGGATATTGATGTGGCTGATTATTTCCATTCTGAGTTTATGCCAGGAAAGGGATTTCATTCTCAGAAATTTTTCCATGTCCTGAAAAGCTGTGATCCTAATGATGCTATAGGGTTCCCTTCACATTAGACAGCTTGAAATACAACAGTGCCCACCGGGATCAGATTACTGGTAGGAGAATATGTGGTTGACCAAAACATTCTTCATGATCACAAATTCAAATACATGGAGAAAAGGAAGCAGAGAAATGCATGTGATCACCTTTTAGAATAACATGTTTTAAATAACTGTTTTGAAAAGGCTGTCCCTGGCATTTCATTAACCAAAGCTGTTCACCATTAAAGTACAAAAAGACAGCCAGCTCAAGCTTGATATAACAGTCTCAGCTATATGGAATCGACAACCTAAATAGAAGAAAATACTTTTAAATGCTTCTGAAATTAGACCACCTTGCCCAGAGGTAATGAAAGAGTTTTTCATTACAGGTAGTACTTCCACCATCATTGTATTACTAACCTATATTTCCAGGTCACCTTGCACCTACCGCCTGAGCTACTGTAATGGGGATAGAAGGAAGAGAGGCAACACTTCACTGACAAGTACCTCAGAGGTGGTTCCTGGAAACTCGGGGAAACATTTCAAAGAGAGCCTGGAAGTATTTCATAGACAGTCAACATATACAGTATTTCATAGACAGTCCTACAGAAAGAATTTCAGGATAAACATGATCTGTATGGACACATGAAGCTGTCTTATTCTGAATCAGTATTGTCTACTCAGATTGGCAGCAACTGTCCAGGGTTTTATGTTAGAGGTCTTTCTCATCACCTTCTAAACGACCCTCTTGAATTGGGAATACTAAGAATTAAACCTGGGACCTTCTGCATGCCAAATAGATGCTCTGCCAATGAGCCACAGCCACAGCCACCCCTGCGCCCATTAATGTAGATTTCAATCACAACATCTTAATTACCTAAAACCAGAAGTATCAGCAAATGTGTATATACACATGTACTAGGCTTGCCAAGTCCCCGCCCCAGAGGCCCGTTCCCCGCCGCCGGCGGATCGGGCCCTGGGGGGAACCCCACCCCAATGTGCGCGTCACTAGGAAGTGACGTTAGGACACCGGGCACACTGGGGGCCGGGCCACGACCATCAGAGGGAAAACTCTACGGTTTCATCCAGCCCGTGAGCAACTGATGCAAGGGAGGGAACAGGAGGCTACTGGGAGCAGTGAGTGGGCAGAGCCATGCCATTTGTGGCTTCAGAATGGCAGAACAACCTTGTCTGCAGCAGTTAAGCAGAACCCCTTTGCTTCAGTGGCAGACTAACTGCTAAGTTGGGAACCACTACAGCTGCATTCAAACTGGCTTGGGGTTCCAAGGCGAGGTCACATGCCTCTCTGCACAGCGTGCAGCTCTGGGGACACTGTCCTGGATGGCCATGGGGATCAGTGTTTGCATGTGGGAGGGGTGTTCAGACAATTCTCTACTGAGGTCTGCTGGCGGCCAGTGCCGCTGCCATATTTGTCTTCCCAGTCCCCTTCTGTGATGGTTTGGGGGCATGGGGGAGCTCATAATACCCTGTGGCTTTGTGTTTTTATGCTGGGGCCTGGACTCACAGCATTGGCAGTGGGAGCAGGCTGGGGAAGGGGTTTGCCTTCTTCCAGGCAGCGCAGGTGCATCTGCCCGGCACTGCACTGCTGGCTCTTCAGTCTGCTTTTCCTCTGCATCCTCCCCCCAGCCCATGGGGCCTTACAGTGAGGACAGACCAACTCAGAGCTTACCAGCTGCTGTCCTTCATAAAATTTATTTATTTATTTATTGATTGATTGATTTGATTTGTACCCCCACCCTCCCCGCCAGAGCAGGCTCAGGGCGGCTTACACAAAAATGCAACAGATATCTCCAGTACCTGGCATTACATTTTATGGCACATTTTATGGCACACATGACCTGGCCTTACAAGGTCACATTTATGTCAGATCTGGTCCTTGTAACAAATGAGTTCGACATCTCTGCATTAAGGGATGAGCTTCAGCCATAAATCACAAATGATTGCTTTGTTTCTTTTGCTGGACATCAAAAGAATACATGAGATGCTATACATTCTTTTCCTTTTTTAATTTCTGTAATTTAAAAACTTTAGCCTAACTTTTTATTGAATGTTAATACATAAAAACAAACACTGTCATAGCAAATATTTCTTTTTTAATACACACATTAAATAAAGTTTTGTTTCCAATAGCTTCATTTTAAATACTACATTGGGTAACTATACTTTCCACAAGAAAACCTAAGAAGGACTAGCACTGCAAACAGATATGCACCTGTGCATGGAGCCTGTGTAAATGGAGCACATTTATGAAAATTACTTTTCCTGCCTCCCTCTCCACACCTTCCAAAAGCTGCTCCTGAAGGTCCCTGGGACAGTGGACTTGGGGGAGGGGGAAGAGCTGCAGTAAAAAGGGGAAAGAAGCAGAAATTACCTCCTCCTCTTGCACGACCCACAGTAGTGAACATTTCGGTCCCTTTCCAACCCAACACTGCACTGAACCTCATGCAGTCAAGATTTAACTAGTTCCATTACTCCTGACTCACCAGAGTACAGATGGTCTGTTGAATGCAGAGAACTTAATGTTTTACAGGATGTGAATCATCTCAAGAAGATTTAATGCTGGACGATTTAACTATTGACTCAGTTTCTTATCCAGGTGATGCAAATCATGCCTGTGGCTTGTTTGGTCCAATTCATCAACCAACACAAAGCCGGAATTCTTTGCCTTGAGGTTTTTATACACCCAGAGTGTCTCTGCCAACTGCCCAGTAATGAGAGAAATCAGTATACCCAGTGGGATTTCTGTACAGACCTACAAAAAGAAAGAAAAATAGTTACTATTGCATAGCAGTTATACACTACATACTCTTGTCCCAGTCTATCACTAGACCTTAATACCAACAGCAAGGCATTTATGTATCATTGATTGTGTCTTAATGCGTTAAGAGTTCTATTGGACTATGCATTCCACTGCAAGCAAGGCGGCAGCGACATCCAGCACCTGCATTCTTTCAGATGCTCATCCAGCTAACACTTGTGGCTCCTAATTCAGCAAACAATACTGATAAAAACCTGATTTTACTTGCTCATCTTTTTTGCTCGACTATACCTCAATAATAATGCAAGTGTCAGGCCCCCTTTTTCTTTTTCTTAAATGCTTGCTGACCCTTTGATTACAAATATGGTCTCTTCAAAGTAGCATATCATTTTTAAAAAAAGACAGAAACCATCATTAACAAGCATTGCAAAAACCCCAACACCCTATGAGAAATCTCATCACCAACCAGGTTTTTTTAAAAGAATGTTTTATTCATATTTTGATAATAAAAGGAGTACATGAATAGTTACATGATTATAACATATAGTTAGTGTTAGCTTTGTTTCCATTCATCTTCAGGAATATGTTGAACAAGAAAGAAGACCCGCGAAACTTGCGCGGGGGGGAGCTGCAAACTCAGCAGGCGTAGGAGGAACCAGCAGGAGCAGGTAAGCTCTCCACTCCCCCCATCCCACCGGTTCCTCCGTCTCCTCCACCCCCGCCCCTCCCCCCG
>NW_015160209.1:223453-282674 GCF_001447785.1 Gekko japonicus
TCGTCGGCTCCCCCCCGCTTGCTCCAAAGCGAGGCCCGCACGGCTTATAGCCGCTGGGCCTAGCCGCCTCCCCCCCCACTCCAAGGCGGCAGCGGAGGCTGCAGAGTGTTCCCTGCGCATGCAGAGGGGACGCTCTGTCACTTTTGGGGGGATTTAAGTATCCCCCCGATATTTTAAAAAACTTTTTAGATTTTTGTGCACACCTGGGGACCGCCCCACGTGTGCACAAAACTCTCCCTCCCCCCCGGGTGCCCCCGGTGCATGGATTTAGCTATCTGCACACCAGGGGCAACTTCGGTATTAGTATATAGATGGGTTATGAAGATATGGTTGGAAGGCACACACCGTAGCAACCTTGTGGAACCTAAGCAGAATTGGGTATGGACAGTGCCTGGACAGCAGACATCCTGAGAATCTTATGTATGCTATACAAGTTCCATAATGGAAAAACAGTAAGATATAAATGTAATAAAGTAAATAGTTTCCATCCTTCTATAGAGTTATTCCTTTTAATCCAGCAAGATACACATTTATTGACAAAGTCTTATTAGCTTTGTTAACTCAATGGGAGACCATTGTGGGGACAGGAAATTGAAATTGTAACAGGTTATGAAGAGAGGGCCTTACCCAGGCCTCTCCCTCCGGCCACCCCGCTGCCCGGCGATTGGCCCGGGGAGGGAGAGGAGGTGCCTACCTTCCCACCACTCACCTGGCCCCACCCCCTGGCCTGGCGACTGGCCAGCCTTGTCCCCCCCCCCCCCCCCCGCCCCCCAAACGCGGCGGCGCGGCCACCCCGCCTACCCAGGCTCTTTCTGCTTCTCTTGCAAGGAAAATGGTGGTCAATATGGCAAAAACAGGGCACATGATGAAGGAAGGGAGTTGCAGCCTAGGATCGACATGGGTTAGTACATAAACACCTAGTTTCTTTAAATGAGATTAAGTCTTCGGGGCCAGATGAGCTGCATCCAAGGGTACTAAAAGAACTCACAGATGTAAGTTCTGAGCCCTTGTCCATTATTTTTGAGAATTCTTGGAGAACAGGTGAGGTGCGGGCAAGATCGGAGGTGGTAAACGTACAATGTTCATATTTGTTGAATTTTTTAAAAATAAAATGTTTATTTAAAAAAGGGGGGAGAGGATCCGGGTAACTATTGGCCCATCAGCTTGACATCTATACCTGGGAAAGTTTTAGAACAAATCACCAAATAGACAGTCCTTGAGCATTTAGAAAAGACAGCTGTAATTACTAAGAGCCAGCATGGGTCTCTCAAGAACAAGTCATGTCAGTTTATCTTCATTTCAGTAAGGCTTTTGATCAAGTTCCATATAATATTCTTGTTGACAAATTGGAAAAAATGTGGTTTGATCCTATGACTGTTAGGTGGATCTGTAACTGGTTGACAGATCACACCCAAAGAGTGCTTGTGAATGGTTCTTCATCTTCTTGGAGAGGAGTGACAAGTGGAGTGCCTCAAGGATCTGTCCTGGGACCTGCTTTGTTCAACATCTTTTCAATGATTTGGATGAAGGGAATGCTTATTAAATTTGCAGATGATACTAAATTGGGAGTGGTAGCAAATATGGTAAAAGACAGAGTCAGGATACAGGTTGATCTTGACAGGCTGGAAAATTGGGCTAAAACCAATAAAATGAATTTCAGTGGGGATAAATGTAAAGTTCTGCATTTAGGTAGGAAAAATCAAATGCATAATTATAGGTTGGGGGAGACTTGTCTTGGCAGTAGTATGTGCGAAAAGGATCTAGGGGTCTTAGTAGAACATACACTGAACATGAGTCAGTAGTGTGATGTGGTTGCTAAAAACGCAAATGCGATTTTGGGCTGTATCAACAGAACTATAGTGTCGGACTTCCAGTTTTAGCAACTTGCTAAACGTGTGCGCTCCATCACCCTCTGATGTGAGTGCCCCATAATTGCGGCAGATGGGAGGGGTGCCCCAGAGGCCCCCAGAGCCCTTGTAGGGGGCTCGTTGCCTGGGGCATGAGGGGTGCCTCTTCTGAGGCAACAGCTGAGGAATTGAGGCTCCTCCTTGCCCCAATAGGTCCCACCGCCACGAGACCAGTATGGAAGCAGAGGCGCATGCCAGGCTGAGCGAGCAAGCAATCTAGCGTTTTTTGAATGGCCTCCCCACGTGCGGTCGAATCCGCAGAATGAACTGTGAGTGTGAGTTCTCATGTAACTAATCAAGCATTTAAGTGGATAATCGCTCCAAGCCCCAAGCCAAATCAGAGGAGGGGGAGGAGTTATTCCCCCCTTAAATAAGCTGTGATCTATGAGCGAATGCAAAGGGCAGTGAGATGGTTTTGAGTGGAAAAAGCGACAACTAACCGAGTATCATGCAGAATAATACTAAGTGTATAGAAACAATAGACTTTCAGAGACTTAATCGGATTTCACCTGTGTAAACAATGTCGATGCAAGGAGATAAAATGGCAGTTAGGAAGAAACTTCTTTCAGGAACTGCAAGCTCAGTGATGTCATCTCCCAAACTGAAAGTAACCACCAATTTTCCAAATATGTTGGCTACAGCACTGCGCCCTCTGCTGGACCAGATGACTAATCTCAAGAACAACTTTGATGCTCTCCAGAACCTGTTGAAACAAATGGCGACCAAGACAGAAGAAACAGTCAAGGCACTTTAAAAAGTTGAAGCTAAGACAAATTTGATCAACCAGAGGCTGGAGGTTGTAGAAAAAGAAAGGCTCTCTGACAAAGAGCAGCTGTTACGTCTACAAATGGAAAAATCACTATATATCCTGAGATTTCAAGGTATCCCAGAACAGAAGGGTGAGAACTTAAAAGAGATTTTAAGCGAAGCATTGGCCCCAGTGGCAGATCTTAAAGCAGAATCTATACAAAGGGATATGGATATGGTTTTCAGAACCTATCCAGAATTTATCAAGAAAAATAAGCTGCCCGGTGAAGTATTTGTTAAGTTCTCCAAGAGGTCAATGAGAGATATAATTCTGAAAGTGACAAATGGGACAACCCTGAAAATCAAAGGTGAAGAGGCGAGAGTCTTAAAAGACATTCCATTTGAGATAAGAAAATGGAGGAAGCAGTATAAAAATCTAACTTCCTTTCTACAGCAACATTCTACTCCCTTCAGATGGATATTTCCAGAAAGTCTTATCTTCAACTATAAAGAGAAAAAAGAGAAGATTGATTCTGTTCAGAAAGCAAAGACTTTTTTGGAGCAACATCAAACAACTGCGAAAGAAAAAGGAACAGCAGAGGACAACAACCAAACAGAAGACAACAGCGAACATGGACTGGGAAACAGTGGAAGCCCCCTGGGCAGCTCCCTCAGAGGATTCTGAATCTGAGAAAAGAGAAGAAGCTCCTAAACAGTTAAACTGAACTATGATAAGAACAAACATAGGAGATAATGATGTGATGTATACCTTAGTTTTGAAAGCCTTATTCTCTTTTGACATATAAGAAACTAGGACACACCTACTCTGGCTAATTATGCTTGTATTAGTTTGGTTTTGAAAAAAATAGTAGACAGTATCACTCCTTTTATTTATTTTTTTACATGTGGGAAGACTATTATGATATCAACGCAACTAACATGATACTTGCTTTAGCTTTGAATTTTAGTTTAGTATCCCTTTTCCCCCTTCGTTTGTAGTTGTGTAGTGAAAAGCAATAAAAAAGTATTTTAAAAAAACCCAGAACTATAGTGTCCAGATCACGCAAAGTGATGGTACCACTTTACTCTGCTCTGCTTAGACCTCACCTAGAGTATTGTGTTCACTTTTGGGTACCACAATTTAAGAAGGATACAGACAAGCTAGAACATGTCCAGAGGACGGCAACAAAGATGGTGAAGGGTCTGGAGACCAAGTCCTATGAGGAAAGGTTGAAGGAGCTGGGTATGTTTAGCCTGGAGAGGAGACAATTGAGAGGTGATATGATAACTATCTTCAAGTACTTGAAGGGCTGTCATATATAGGATGGTATGGAGTTGTTTTCTGTTGCCCCAGAAGGTCAGACCAGAACCAATGGGTGGATATTAAACCAGAAGAGTTTTTGGCTAAACATTAGGAAGACATTCCTGACAGTTAGAGCAGTTCCTCAGTGGAACAGGCTTCTTTGGAGGTTTTCAGAGGCTGGATGGCCATCTGACAGCAATGTGGATTCTGTGAACTTAGGAAGATCATGAGACGGAGGGCAGGAAGGGTTGCCTCAGTGCTTAGTTCTTGTGATGCTTTCTTACACACCCAGGGACATGCTGCTTGCCACTTTGGGGTCATGAAGCAATGTTTCACCAGGCCGGTTTGGCCAGGGATCCTAGAAGTTTTTTGTCATCTTCTGGGCATGGAGCAGTGGTCACTGCGGGTGTGGAGGGGGAGGTATTTGTGAATTTCCTGCCTTGTGCAGGGGGTTGGACTAGATGGCCTTGGAAGTCCCTTACAACTCTATGATTCTATTATTCTAAAGTAGCTGTTTTATTTCAAAGGAATTTCAGAAGTGGACTGGAACAGGAGATTGCTGAATTACAAGTTATTGCAACACTCAGGACAATGAAAGCCCCAGGGCTTAACTGCGATATCGGCTTCTTATCTCACTACACATGCTAAGTCATTCTGTTCTTACTTATACCCAGAAATTAAATTTTGTTGGTCATATAGAGGCCACTGGACTCAAACTTGGTTCTCATATCTATTGTTAACTCCTTTATTATCTGTATACCAACTTGCTGCTATTTACATGTCCTACTATATGTGTTATTCCAGTCTTAGCTATATTTAATGTTCAGTTACTTATGCATCTTGGCTCTAATCAGCTCTTCCTGGCAACAGCCCCCCTTGCATATAATATTTGAGGAAATCTGTTCCAATGTATGTGAAGAAGTGTGCACAAACTGAGTCTCTGTTCTCCCATCTACACAGGGTTGAGCTTGGTTTGTCTTGGGGGTACTGCTGGACTCTAACTTCATTCTCACATTTCTTTGTTAACTCTTGAATTTTCATGCTAATTTGCTGCCATCCATCGATTTTACAACCACCTGATCCAATTTCAGTTCTGTATATGCATCATGGCTCTGAGTGGCCCCTCCTATCGCCTGCCCCCACCCTCTTTTTTCCTGTAAGTAACCCTTGAGATCTTATTCCATTTGTCTGAAAAAGTGTGCTTTGCACACGAAAGCTTACACTTTGAATAAAACTTTGTTGGTCTTAAAGGTGCCACTGGACTCAAACTTTGTTCTAACTTTGGATCTTTCGGTATCAATGTTGGCAAATATTATTGCCATCATTTAGGCTTGCTAAGCCCCCGCTGGGGGCGGGTAGATTCCCACCCAGGAGGCCGGTTACCCACCGCCGGCAGATCGGGCCCCGGGGGGAACTTCACCCCCTGCCAGAGGGCGTTCCCAGCGTGACGATGTCACCTGGTGGTGACATCGTCACGCTGGCCATGTTGTGGGGGGGGCACTCTGTGAATCGAGGGAAAACTCTATGGTTTTCCCTCGAGTCACGGTGCCCCGCCCCCAACATGGGCCAGCGTGACATCATCGTGACTTCCGGTGACATCATCGTGGTGCGCGCAAAGTGCATGCGCGGGGAGACTCCTGACGGAGCCAGGAATCCCCCCACTTTGCAGGTAAGTTGGCTTGGCAACCCTACCATCATTAGCCAACTCAATCTCATTAACTCATCCTAGCTGTACTGGTAGTTAATAACTAGTATTATTCCATATTATTTTACAAAAATATTAAATGCTGTGAGGGTTCACTAAACATTTGCCGTTTCTAACACAGACCATTTCCAGAAGGATCTATATGGCAAATTTTACAAGAACATATATAAAAGCATTAATATGAAATATATGAGCTATTTCCAGACCAAGTTACTGACCAGTTTGTGCCAGTTATACATTAAGTAGCGTGTCCCATCTTTGCATAAAAGAACTCTTAGCATCCTGCCTTGTCTTTAACAAGGGCAAAATGAGATCCAAATTCCATGTGCTTGCAGAAGTTCTAACCATGACAGCTGTATAGCTGAAGGCCATTGTTTCAGAGAGTATGAAGAAAGTTATGAAGGTGTAAATCTAAAAGTAGTTAAGAAAGTAGTCATGATGATAAATGTGAGTAATGACATTATAAGATACTGGATGTGTTCACATTTCCACCAAGTATTCCCCATCCTCAGGCTGGTGCTAGTAATCAGTGAGATCTCCTTGTAGTATAGTGACTTCTTGGTACAGGGGCTATTTCTTGGTGTTCAGTTTCACATCATCTTTATACCTTACATTTGTGGCATGGAAGACACAGCAGTGTGACTCTTCATGGTCCTCTAAAACAACATGAAACTCAGGTACATTGGATAAGATCACATTGCAACTCCTAAGAGCGACACTAAGGGATTCCAAACATGCTGCTTATCACACTATTCCAGAGAGACAGGAAGTAGCCATTCTACAGTACCTTCCACACCCTTAGTGTGAGAGTAGGAAGTAGCATCAGAAACACTACAAGTGAAGTTCTGGCCAAGCTGCCTAAGAGTTACTTGATAATAACAGTCTTTTAAAAATCTTTTTATAATCATTCAGGACTCACACGGTTTTGTTAGAAACACAGTGGAGATGTTTCCCCCCCAACATCTGGTAGTCTCACTATAGAGTCGTACTTTAGTTGTATGACATAGTCAATGCAACTCAAGATCCCACAGGTCACCATTTCTGTTTTGATGTCACCAGTAACCTAACTAAATACGCATTGAAACTAGGGTATCATGATTAACTGGGGAATCTGAGCATGCCATCTGGATTGTAATTACTAAAAGTGGAAAATGATAAACAATGCCAACAATTGATTAAAGACAACACAGAAGTAGTAATAGAAACAGACAAGTAAACCAGTTGTATATGATTACCAGACAAAAATCCAAGACCACAAAGATTACCTAGAACCCATTTTTACATCTATGCAAAGACATAATATATTTTCATAAACAATGTTAATGAGAGGGAAGCTTTATTTTAAGAGAACTTTAAAATATTTTTAAAATTCTAGGCATTGTCAAGCTCTCTAGTGTATACTATGAGAAAAGCAAGCATGAAGCAAAAAAAGCCCATGACTTCCAGTTCCTCGTCTTGTACTGCTACACTGGAAAATATGTTGGAGCTTGAAATTGCAATGATATAGAACTTTCACCAGACTTCACAAAACCATATGAAACCACCAGACAGAGAACATGGAAGATGTTGATGACAGCTGCATGCGCACATCACCCTGACACTCAAGAAACTGTCCCCAATATTGCAGTTAATGGGAAAAGCCGTGTGTGCACTGGAACAGTGCCTAAGAGTTTTGGATCAACCTCTATGCTTTAAAAAGAAAAACAAGAGAGGACTTTCCATTTCTAATGTGTCATTGGTCATTAGGCATTTTTATTTCATTATGCTTTTATCCTATTATTTTCTTTTTATTTAATATTTTAGTTTGTAAACTGCTTTGATAATAACTTTTACTGAATAATCTACAATACAGCAAATACTTCGAGCCACAGCTCTGTAACCCGCTGCTCCTATGCACACAATGCCTTCTTACATTCACTGAAGTATTAGGGTAGTTCCTTGAGTAGTGTAGTAATAGATTCATGGAACAATCCCTAACATTTCAGTGACCAGCGAATTTTGTGCTAAATTCTGATATTCTTGTACATATTAGACCACCTTCACACTAGGTTTATCTATAATCAGGGGAAAAATTATATATTTGAACTAGTGTTTGGGTGAAAATCCAACTAATTAGTCAAGCAGCTATATACAGGCATGGCATTTTTAATAATAAATGTATTCTTATAAACAGAGTATATAAGAACATGGGACGTATACTGGTCTGCAGTATGACAGTTAGAATTGAGTCCAGTAGCACCTTAGAGACCAATAAGGCCTTTGAGGTATAAGATACAAGATCCCTTGTATCTGACAAAGGGAGCTTTGACTATCAAAAGCCTATGCCCTGAAAATCTTCTTGGTCTCTAAGGTGCTACTAGACTTGAATCTAACTGGTACATATATGAATGCCCTGACCTGGATGGTCTGGGCTAGCCTGGGCTTGAAAGTTAAGCAGGGTTGGCTCTGGTTAGTACTTCGATGGGAGACCACCAAGGAAATTCAGGTTGCTGTGCAGTGGAAGCCAAAGTCAAACCACCCCTGTTCATCTCTCATCTTGAAAACCCTATGGGGTCACCATAAATTGGCAGCAATTTGATGGCACTTGTCGTCACCACCATGTTTATGAATATTAATCCAGCTCAATCCAGGGGAAAACTGAAGCAATGCTAGTGAATGGCACAGTAATCCAGTTTACTCCAGATAAAAGATGAAGCATTGCTGGTGCATGGCATAGTCAACCAGTTGGAAGCGATCCCTGTCTTCTTGAAGTATCAGGTTCACAGCTAGGGCAATTCTAGATCCTCTGCTGCTCTTAGACTCCCAGGAAATAGCAGCGGCCCAGTCAGTTTTCTTTCATCTTCATGTGATTCACTTACTGCACTCTCTTCTGGAACACTGAGGCCTTGTGGGACTGCCATTAAACAGGACTTGGAAACTTCAGCTACTGCAGAATGCCACAGTCAGATTACTGACTAATATGAGCAAGCATGAACATATTAAATCAACACTGAAATATCTACACTAATTCCTACCTGTTTCCAAGCTAAGCTTGGTCAAAGTCCTAAATGGCCTGGACCCAACCTCTCAGAGAGCAGATCCTCCCATACAGACCCCCCACACACACACACATGCTCAGAGATCTCATAGGGAAGATCTGTTTAAGGTTTGATCTTTCAAGGAGGCAGGCTGGCCTTTACATGTAGCAGTACTTTCTTTGTGGTTGCCCCATCCTTACACATCTTCTGTAGAAAAGTGAAAACCTGCTGCTGGAATTCCTATACCATGTATACTGTAATTTTTAACTGATCCATGGAAACTTTTAATTATATACCATTTAATGATTGCGGATTTAACATTGGTTAAATATCGTTATGATTATGGAATCCATCTGCCGTACACTGCTTTGAAATTCTTCAAAAGATACTAACATAGCCCTGACCTGGAAAGCCCAGGCAAGCCCAATCTCATCAGATCTCAGAAGCTAAACAAGGTTGATTCAGGTGGCAAGTACTTGGATGGGAGACGTTCTTGGAATACCAGAGGCAGGAGTTGGGGGCAGGCTTTATTCAGCCACCTCTCTGAATATCCTCCAGGCCCCCAGTAGGGGTCAGTCACCAGAGGTCGCCATGACTTCCAGGTGCGCACATACACATATAAAAAATACCAAAAAAAGAAAAGTGGCATGTCAGGTAATTTTTAAAAAATGTCATTATATTAAGAGTTCCATATTTTTATATGGTCTTAAATTGTATGCTGTTGGAATAGACGATTGGTGCTTTTGACTATACTGGTAGCATTACATGGTTTATATGATAACAATGATTCATATGAGCAATAGCTCAGTTAGAGGACTCAGTAATATTTTCTTCCAAGGTTGAGATGGCTAAAGTCTTGCCTACTCCTAAACTTCCTTGGACATAATCTTCTCCATTGTTACTATTTGGTTTGACCCAGCATAGACAGTTTTGGTATCCTTATCACCATCAAAGCATCCAGCTTACCTCAACTCTAAGAAATACTGTAAAGTAATTTGAATCAAAAGGCTCTCAAAGTGAATGAAGACTTTGGTAAACTTTAGAAAAAGACCTTATCTATATGTCATCAAAAATACAAATGTTAACATATAACTGAGTGGGTGCTTCTTCAGGTGCCACTACAGAATTAACATAGGCACATCTAGTGTAAAAACAAAGTAGAGATGCTGCTTTAAAACTAGGATGAAGAATTGGAAGGTAGAGCTTTCCTCTGGGACAGGGCTCTGGAAAACAAGTCTATCCCAACTTAGACAGGACAGTTAGCAAGTATGTGTTAGTAGGTGATGCCCTACCTGTCCCTTTTGGTTCTCATCCCTGGTAAATCATTGCCCCTGTTTTCTTTTTGCAGATATTTTTGGGAATACATTTATCAAGCAGGTATAGAAAAGTTTCTAGAAAATAGTGAGACAGCATGGGATGAAGAAAAGATCCTTGCTGAGTCATAAATTCACAAGAGTATGCCTGCTTTCCTCTGTGAAATACTGGAGGGGGGTGTATACATGTTTTTCTCCATGCTATGAACAGATTTGCTGGCTGATTTCTGTGTATCAGGCCACTATGAAAAGGCAGACCAAGCAATGACAAAGTTATTTTCCCCAGCTGGAAACTGTACTTACAAAGCTACATATGTAACAATGACAGTCATCCAGACATCAACATATACTGTTCTTGCACTAGAGCCAATTTTTATGCGTACATGCACTAAACTACAGAATACTGCACTAGCTGGAATCAGTGGCAGCCTCCTTAAAGGCTGTGTGAATAGAACTAGAGGTTCCCGGACAACCAACACAAATGTCTTCAGGTTTCACCTGCACTAACCTTGCTAAGAACAGACTGGTTTAGAATGCTGCTGCATCAACCACTTCACAATCCATTACCAGAAAATACTTTGGCTTCTCTGGCAAGCAATATTATTTCTTTATGTACTTATGTAAAGTTTTAGGATATTTTTCTTGGATGAAGGTTGTTATTTCTGCAAATACAAAATGGCACCATATAATTAGAAAGTTGTAGAGGAAGTGACCAAGAAACATTTAGCTGTAAGGTACAATTAAACACTCCACAGCTGGAAAACTTAAAAGGGATGAGCAGACAGAAGTTCCAGTTGTTTCAGCAGGGTCAAAAAGGTGCTCTCTTGAACCAAAGACCAGCCAGTACTTTAGATTTTGTGCATTAGCTCTCCTGTATAGCTGGCCACATCAGCTGACTAGGTTTTATCACCTCAACTAGCCGCTAGCAGCTTGGAATGGAGAGAACATGACACTTGCTCCAATCCCAGATGAACAGTGGGATGGATGCCCTGCCGTACTAGGAATTCAGCTTCTTAGCAAGGGCAGCTTTTACTTTTTCACTCTCCTGCTAGCAGTCAGTTTAGTTCAAGGTGTACGGCTAACATTACTTTGTGCTTACGATAAAGTTCCTGTTGGCTATATACCTGCTAAAGCTGCCAGACTACGGCTGGTAACTGATGGGTGACTTTTATGTGAGGAGCCTAGCTGACAACATAGTGACATCACTTCCAGAACAATCCAGAAATCATGTCATTGTGTAGCGGGAGGTGCTCTAGCATTCACTCAAAACTACTGTTTAATCATAGAATTTTGGGCAAATGCTAGACCCATGCCCAGTGTGATGATGTCACTTCTGGGTCATGTCCAAAGTAATGTCACTGGTGCCCTTTCCCCAATCACCCAATTGAGTAGTGGTGGGGAGAGCTGGCAGGGGAAGTGGAAAACCTGGCTTCTCTAGTATCTGCTGTGTGGACTCTCCTTATGATACTTACCAGTGGTATCGCAGCAGTGCCTTACAGAGGTCATACCTTCAAGCAGGAAGAGAGGCTGCATGGCCTAGCCCAGGAGCCTCAGGTTTTTTGGCAAAAACTTTAGCAGAGAATGCCTCAGACATACCTTGTGAATCTATTCTAAGGTGGCAGAATTTTTTCTGTGTACAGTTAGAGTGGCTGGTCTTTCAGTACTGACTCCTATCAGGCCTTGACCCAGGACCTGGTACCTCTCCAATCCCCCTCCCCATTCTACACAAACTTACTGAGTGCCAAGACCACCATCTTACAGGGCCAAGTCATGACAGCAAAACCCGTCACAGTATGTCATACTCAGAAATTCCTCCTAACTGATACACTTTACTATCTTGATCACTGAATTATTGATGTCACCATATTGTTCACTATCATATTATTTTGATGTCATATTATAGGTATATAATTCATGGAGAAAATGCATATGTAAGAATTCAGAATACCCTGTGCTGGAGGGGCTCAGTGGAAGAATCTTTGCTTTGCAAGCAAAAGGTCCCAGACTCAATCTCTGGCATCTCCAGTAAAAACAACCAGTAGAGTTGCCATCCCCCCAATGGGAGTGGGGTTTTCCCCAATTTCAGGGGCCCCAATCTGCCATCGGCCAGTTGGCTGGTGGGGGAGCCCCACCCCTGAAGAGCCCCACTGCGCCTGATGTGCCCAGTGGGATGGCATCACCCAGAGGTGATGTCATCGCGCTGAGCATGTCACATGGGGGACACTCTAGCATTTGGCTGAAAACTTTATGGTGATCAGAAGATCCATTGTAGCAGGCTGGAGCCCCCCGCCAGCAGAAGATAAGGACCCGGCAACCCTAAGAACCAGGCAGTAGGTGATGTGAAAGACCTCTGCCTGAGAGTCTGGAGAGCCACTGCCGGTCAAGGATTACTAACTTGGATCAATTGATGGTCTGATTCAGTAGAAGGCAGCTTTATATTTGGTTGGCTGCTTATGCTGAATCACCTCTTACCAGATGAACAGCACCATTATGAACCTGGTGTGGCTTAAGATACTAGTACAATCTACCTGCCACACACCCACCCAGCCTGAGCATGCCAGACCACTTGCATCCTATCACCAGTTTTTAGAAGTAATGTTATTTGGGTGCTACTCATACAGAGAGATGTTAGCACCCTTTGCTAAACTGAAATCATGTATTTGTGCTTTGTCAATATAGGCAAGGAAGAAAATGCCACAATTTGCGTTTAAAAGAAGATCTCTCTCAATAATGCAGACTTGTACCAACAAGATTGGGGGAGGAATATTAAAATGGAGAATGAGACACCAACTAAAGGTGTGTTACCTTTAACTATAATATGATAAAACTAATGAGCCCCATTATGCTTGTCTATGCACTTTCTCAGTTCTAACACATCAGCATTCCCCCCCGTCCAGGGGTCTTGTTGTAGAAAAAGAGCTGCCGGAGCTCATTAGCATAACTCATTAGCATAACTTATTTGCATATGCCACGCCCCCTGACATCACCGGAAGTGACAGAAGGCCACACCCCCTGACATCACCGGAAGTGTGTCAGAAGGCCCGGCTACTTACCCTCCTGCTTCATCCTCATTCCCAAACGGAATGAGGATCGAAGCAGAGGGCGGGGTAAAGAAGAGGGCGGGGCTTCACCACGTGACCGCCCCGCCCCCTAGAGGTTCTCTTCCGGAGCTCCGTACCTGAGAGCTCCCCCCCGACTAGAGCCCTGCCCCCGTCTCTGCCTTTATTTTTGGCAGGCAGGCCCTCTCTCCCAAGAACAGGATCTGTTTTATAAAATAACACTAAATAGAAATAGTGATGCCTGAGGAAGAATTGATAAAGCAGGTTTCCTGGATTTAACATAACTCTCAAAAGACAGTGAGACCTGAAAACTCACTATTTATATTTACCATCTGCTAGGGCTGCCAGCTCTGGGTTGGGATATTCCTGGAGATTTGAGGGTGGAGACTTGCAAGGAGAGGGGTTGGGAAGGGACCCATAGAATGACCCTCCAAAGCAGCCATTTTCTTTGAAGTCTGGAGATCAGTGGTAATTCCAGGAGATCTCCAGGCCCCACCTGGAGATTGGTAGCCCGATCTACCCTTTGAACACAGAGGCTTCAACCACAGACAGATGAAAAATGTGTTTTTTGAAAGGCTCTACAAGGAACAGTCCAACAGCAATTTAAGTAATGGAAGAGAAAGCTACTGACTGGCAAGAAAGACTGGCAAAATAGCCTAGCTGATTTATTTGATTTTTTTTAAATCCCAGCCTCCCTCAGAGTTGCACACTCCTCCATTTTCACAAGAAGCCTGAGGAATAAATTAGTCTAAGAAATGACTGTCTTGTGGTAAGCATCATGGCATAATGAGGATTGTAAAGCAAGGAGACCTGATAACAATTGCATGTGACTACAAGAAATTGGCGTGATGTGGCCCATGGGGTCGCGAAGAGTAGGACTTGACTGTGCGATTGAACAACTACAAAATAAACTATTGCTTCTTCTGGTAGATTATAGCAAGACTCCAAGCAAAATGCTGTACAAAGTATGTTCCAACTAGATACATGTTAAAAAAAAAAGATTGTGAATTGCTCTCATAAAATAGAAGGCTGAATCCTAAGTCCTTAACCACCAGCAAAAGAAGGGGGAGGAAGAGATTTTTCAGCAATGCCCTTCTACCACTGTAGACCCTCATTTGGAGATCATGCAGCCCAACAGAAGCAGCATTTCAGGGGTATTAGTGGGTGGCAACAAGAAATTGTCAAAAATCATCTCTTCTTTCTTCCACTGGCAGAAGTGACTTCTGCTAGTGGGAAAATGACCTTTTGGATTCAACCAACAGTGCTTTGGAAACTCTGGTGACTCGTTTGAAGATGCACATTTGAACAAAACAGCTGATGGGTTTTTTATTTTTAATTTTTTTTAATAATCTAAAATGGAAAACATACTTTCAGTAACTTCCTTTAACATGCATTCATTTAGATTAATTAAGAGTGCTGCTTTTATGTTAACACAATAATAGTGGAACATTTGCAACATATTTCTTGAGGTCTAAACCGTTAGAAACAAATTCATGCAATGATGGCGGTAGCCATAAGCAAATGTCTTAATAATCACTTATTATTGGACACAGAATAAGCAGCTCAGCAGGATAGATACATGTTTATGAGTCTTAATTTAATTAACTACCCCACAAATATTTTCCCAGCAGTTTACTTGTTACAGATATTGAAAACTAAATCATGACAAATTGAATACACAAATATTCAAACATATAGCTAGGGTATACAATTTGTTCCAGCATGATAGCATTTCATCAGCATCTCACAAAACTTCAGAGCCACATTTTTACAAGGAAAGATTTTGTTTAACTAGGAGAAATAAATCCTCATTTAAAAAAAAATTAAATGTTTTCTTAGGCCACCCAAGACTGAGGCTGCTTAGAGACATTTTGTTCTTTTCCTCATTAAAGAGCCCTCACATCAACAGAGTCCTCTTCCTCCACCCCCCTTCCACTTCCGCACTGTCATTTTCATCACACATTTATTTGTGTTACTTGTTGCTTCAGGGTTCTCCCCCCTCCAATGTGTTTTGCTCTCTCTAATAGTCCCAGAAGGAGCAAAACACAAGCAATAGGGACAAACGAGTGACAAAAATGACAGTGCAGAAGTGGCCTGTTCAACATGTAGTCACTCTCAATTACAAACATTACACCAGCCTCTAGGAAGTGTTATTCCAAGCTTTAAAAAGCTTATGCGCTTTGCCTCTAGGGTTGCCAAATCGGCCCGGGGGGCGGGGACAAAGTGGGAGCCTCAACATAAGCGGAGGGGAAAACCATATGGTTTTCCCCTCCGACGAGCTCAGCCACGCCCCCAACGTCAGCACGTCACCCGTCACTTCCAGCGATGTGCTGCCGGCGCGCGCGCGCACATCCACCCGACTCCCGGACCGCGGCGACGCTCCCCCGCCGCGGGGGGAAGAAGATTTGGCAACCCTATTTGCCTCAGTATCATGACCAAGAAATACTTGTCATATGCAAAGCTTTTAACTTAACAGCTCAAAAACCTTTAAAACATTGTTGGCTCTCGTTAAGCCAAGTGAGCTCTCTCTAAGCTTCAGACGAGAACACCCCATCACCCCATTTAGGTTCTAATATTCAATGTTTAAAACAATCTCTCTGTGTTAAGTGCTATCAAATTGCTTCCACCTTATGGTACTTTACTCTTATGAATTAATGACCTCCAAACTGTCCTATCATTAACAGTCTTGCTCAGGTCTTGCAAACTGAGGGCCACAGCCTCCTTTATTGAGTAAATCCCTCTAATGCTGCGTCTTCCTCTTTTCCTGCTGCCTCCATCTTTTTCTTTTCCAGTGACTCTGTCTTCTCACACAATGACTAAAGTATGATAGCCTCAGTTTGGTCATTTTAGTTTCTAGGGAGAGTAGAGGCATGCCTTGATTTAGATTCTTTTTATTTGTCTTTTTGGTGGTGCATGGTATCCGCAGAACTCTCCTCCAACAACACATTTCAAATGAACCAACTTTTGTTCTCTCAGCTTTCTACATTGTCCAACTTTCATACTCATACATAGTAATAGGGAATACTATGGTATGAATTATCTTCACCTTGGTTGCCAATAATAGGTTCTTCACAGCTGCCGTTCATAGTCTCAGTCTCCTGATTTCTTGGTTGCAGACTCCCTTTTGGTTGATGATGGAGCCAAGGAATAGAAAATCTTTTAACAATTTCAATGTCTTCATTGTCAACCTTAAAGTTGTGTAATTCCCCAATAGTCATTACTTTTGTCTTTTTGATGTCCTGCTTTGGCACTTTCTGCTTTAACCTTCATCAGGAGTCATTCCAAGTCTTCACTGTTTTCTGCCAGTAAAGTGGTGTCATCTGCATATCTCAAATTGTTGATGTTCTTCCACCAATTTTCACTCCTCCTTCATCGAAATCTAATACAGTTTTCCTTACATGTTCTACATATGATTGAGCAAAACAATAAGTTGTTAAGTTTTCTGTTCATCATGCCAATATTCTATGTGTCAAGAAAAAATATTGGACTGTATTGGATTAACTAACAAGGCAATACAAACTAGTTCACTACACACAAAGCCAATTCAAAAATTATGCTGCTTTAGTTAACCACTGTATTTACAAAGCTTGAGGACAGAACCAAATAGGGCTGCCAAGTCCTTTGTGGGGGCAGGGAATCCCTGCCTCCAGGCCCTGTTGCTCATCACTGCTCTGAGCAGAAGCAAGAGGAACTTTTTTAAAAAAACAACAAAAAAGCAGTATTATGTTCTTAACCAAAGTCCTTAGTGGGAGTGACAAATATAACTTCTATGGTTTACCAGTTTCCTGTGATTCCTCAAGCTACCCTTTGTTACTTCCGGCGTATTTACCAGAAGTGATTTAACACCGCAAGTGATTTAACACCAACAACAACCCTTCTGCAACCCCCATCAGATCATCAGGGTTTTTTTTGCCTACACTTCACCAGGCAACTGACTGGCCATCTTGGAGGAAGCATTTGTGGCAGGAAGAAAAAAGAGAGAGAGCAATGTTCTACTGAATAACTAACACCATCCTAAGCATTGTTATACCCTTCTATGCTGGCTGAATTCAATGGACTCAGAATTATAATTCTGCTTAGGATTTTATTTATTTATCTGTACCACACTTTTCTCCTTAATGGGAACCTAAAGTGGATTACAACACTCTCCCCTTCTACATTTCATCCTCACATCAACGGTGCGAGGTAGGCTAGGCCCAAGATCACCCAGCAATCTTCCATGGTAAGAGTAGGGATTCAAACCTGGTTCTCCCACATTTAAGTCCAACATTCTAACCACTGTAACACACAGGCACTAAGAGGAACAGTATTCAGATTCAAGACATTCAACCACCACATCCTTTATGCAAGTTAACAGTGGTCCTCTATTACAGCAGTTCTAGCACCTAGAATGTTTAGCAAGCCTTAGTACTTTTGACCTAACAACTTGGTGAGGTGCTGTGTTGATGAATCTCAGGTCCTACATGACAATATAAGAAATGCAGAGAGTCCAAAGCCATTCAGCCCCAGAATGTGTTCTCAGAATTACTGATTAATTGCAGAATGTGTGTAGTTACCAACTGATAACTTTGCATGTGCTGCATTGTTTTCTTCACCACTAAACAACCACAGCCAAACACAAGGGTTGAGGATTGGCAGCAATGGATTGGGAAATACCTAGAGATTTGGGGGTGGAGCCTGAGAAAGGCAGGGTTTGTGGAGGGAAGAGGCTTCAATAGGATATAATGCCATACAGTCCACCATTTAATCCAGGTGAATGGATCTCTGTTGCAATCTCCAAAAATCTCCAAACACCACCAGGAAGCTGGCAAACCTAGCTCAGAGATACAATAATGCAGGTGCACTAGGAAGACGGACAGCAATGGATCAGACAAATGTGCCTCCCTGGATGCATAGAAGTATTTGTGAGATCTATGTTTGTGGGAAACACCCCTTAGAAATGGGTGGAACTAGTCTACACAGGTGTCTGTTTCCCACAATACTGGGTACTACTGCCTCTTAGCATTATGGGAAGTTGGTTACTTTTCAAAACTAGTTGCTCTTCCTTTTTGAAAAGTCTCTGCCAAGTGCGAATATGTGTACATACATCAGTGTATATATGCTACTTTCAATCAAGGGAGATGTTATCTCCAAATAGTAAGGCAATGTGTTTAAGAAGTAAAACCAATTTTATGGTGTCCAACGGTGTGTCCATAGTTCAACTTACATGAGAATAAAGGGACTCTCATAGAAAAGGCTATTTTGCCTACCTTGCCAGCAGTTTGAAAGGAAAAAAAGCTTAAACATACATTTTGAAATATATCAACAGGTGTTGGGAGATGCAAAATGCTCATAAATAAATGATTGTGGTTTTTTAAAATTGTTTTCTTAAAATGACGTTTGGCACCAATTAGATCTTTTTTAACATGAAAGACAGCAGGTAAGTAGTTTGGAAGAATAAGAGACTGCTCCGACTATTATAGTTCAACAGAATAGTGGATTTGAACAAGGGAAATCAGGATGAGTTGTTATCTCATACAAGAACTCATGAGATGACTACAGGCAACTAACTGCAGTACATTAGAAACTTGTTGCCCATCTATAGCCACCCTGTGATCCAACTTAAGTGGAAATTCAGACTCATGAGTGGTGAAATAAAGAGGAATTTCACATTACCCTTTTTAAGCCAGTTTGAAGCCATTTTTGATCCATCGTGGAGTAAAATGGTATAGGGCAGCCATTTCACACATGGCTTTCCCCTACCGGTAAACAACTGGATCTGAAGCGGTGACAACGCATTACCTACACCAAGGCTGGCCAACTGGGAACTCTCAAATTGTATTTATCCTTCAGCCATACAATTTGCTGGCCCACCTGAGCTGGTGTGCTGGTTATTTATTGTATAGTTTTAATACTGGAATTTGTTTTAATTGTTTTATCTATTAGTTGTAACCCACCCTGAGCCCTGTGGTACAAGAGAGAGCGGGGCAGAAATCCAAATAAATAAATAAAGTCCAGGAAAAACAGAATTCTCCTGTTTCCATCTCAGTAACAATCTTGCCAACTGTGAACTGAATATCTACTGTAATGACACCTGACTTACACACAACCTAGGTACCTTGGCATTCCCCTAGACAGGACCTTGAGCTATAAACATCATCTTACTAATGTAGCAGCAAAAATGCACAGGCGAAACAACATTCTCCAAAAATTATGTGGTACAACTTGGGATGCGTCTGCTACAACACTTAGATGCTCAGCTTTGGGGTTGGTGTATAGTACTGTGGAATATGGTGCTTCAGTGTGGCTCAACAGCCCCCAGGTCCACAAACATGATGTCCAACTCAACACAACAATGAGAACCATCAGTGGATATATTAAACCCATTCCAACCTATTGGCTACCTACATTGTGCCACATCGCCCCCCTCCACATCTCCAAAGGCAAGATGCTCTTCTTTGTGAATATAGAAAGATCACTGAAAACAGATAGTTGCCCATTCACAAAGACATGGCTGACATGAGCCTATCCAGACTAAAGTCCCAACATCCAGCAATAAGATCTGCACAAATCCTTCAATCTCAAAATTTCGATCTAGGGAATGAATGGTTGTGAACATGTATGAAATCAGTTCCACCCCATATCCTGATAAACACCAAGGAAAGGCCTGAAGGATTTGACTTGCCATGTAAAATATGGAAGACAGCTAACAGAATATGAACCAGCTTTAGCAGTTGTGCAAACCTGTTGTTTAAATGGGGCAGAATACCAGGACCTGAATGCAATTGCGGTGCAGCCCGCCAAACTATTTTCCATCTATCACAGGAATGTGAGCGACATGATTTCCAGGGAGATGTGAAGGAGCACTTTGTACTCTCCCCAGCTGTGACTGAGTGGATTGAAAATTTAGATATTAGTATTTAGGGGGATTGACCAATCTGTCTGCATACCCATTGTATCTGTTTGGTTATGTATGTTATATTACTACAAGTGGGGGACCCGCGATACTCGCGGGAGAGGAGGACCTCCGCACCTATGAGGAAGAGGAGAAAGCAGCAGGAGGAGGTAAGTTCCCCCCCTATCCCGCCAGTTCCCCGTCTCCTCCACCCCTCCTCCACCACCTGGCTTGATTTTCCCCTCCCCCTGCCCTGGAGCACCCCCCTCCAGAGGCCAGGTCTACCCACCCCTTCCATTGCCAGTTTGGTTAAGTGTGCGGACTCTAATCTGGGAGAACCGGGTTTGATCCCCCACTCCTCCACTTGCACCTGCTGATGTGACCTTGGGTCAGTCACAAGCTCTGGCACAGCTGTCCTTGAAAAAGAGCAGTTTGTGTCAGAGTTCTCTCAGCCCCACCCACCTCACAGGGTGTCTGTTGTGGGGAGGGGAAGGGAAAGGAGTTTGTAAGCCGCTCTGAGACCAAAGTTATGTACGACTCGTCTTTGATGGGCTTGGGCGCTATTAAGTCCTTAAGCAGGAGATGGGTCTCCATCCCGCAGTGGTGCAGCAGGTACGCTTTTTTTCTACCTGGATCCACCACGTCATGGATGGTGAAGTGGCTCTCGAGAGTTTCCACTGCGAACCAGAAGGGTTAAGCTGACCATGTAAATTATAAAAGTAATACCAGTAACACAATTACAAACATATAAAGTAATTCTAGTTTGAAAAAATCATTTGTTGAAATTAAAAAGGATTTGGTATACATTTGAAATAATAATTTGAGTTTCTTTTCCCCTTCCCCCCTCAACGCTCTTTCACTTTCGTGGGGATTTAAACATCCCCCGATATATTTTTTTAGTTTTTAGATTTTTGTGCACCCCTGGGGACTGCCCAAGAGTGCACAAACCTCCCCCTCCCCCCCAAGTGCCCCCGGAGCGCTGATTTAGCGATCCGCACTCCGGGGGCCACTTGGCAATTAGATATATAGATATGCTTCCTCTGTGTAACTCTGCCATATGATAAATAATAGTAATAAATAACCCAAGCCCACTTAGTTTGGTGTTTTCATTGTCTAAAATTGTATAGCATACTTGCTTTAGAGAATCTTAAATTATAAAATAGAAGTCCAGCAGCACCTTACAAATTCTTTCCACACACATTCTTTCCACTTCCTTGTCTGCCTTGGCTTCCTTACAGCAGCACTGTGAATTCTGACTCATGAAAGCTTATGCTGGAATGAGTTTGGTTAGTCTCTAAAATGCCACTGGACTCCTGTTTTATTCTTCTGCTACAGAGTAACATGGCTACCCATCTGGAATTAAATCTAAATTGTTTCCAATAGTATTCTCAGAAGTCTTCTATTTGCTACGAAGCTAGGCTGTATATTTAAGTCTTTACCAAATGTTATATGTCAAAGCTAACAACACATAAGTTAATCCCATATATATATATATATAATTCCCTTACGTATTGGCTATTTCCAGCTCTCACATTGGCTGCGCAGTGTGCGCCATCAGCCATTGGCCCATTAACTGCCACTCAAGAGTACTCGTGTGTCATTGGCTGGGTGCTGGGTCTGATCCAGCCTGGACACTCTTCCTCACAGAAAAAAACTGCTAAAACAGCTGTCTCTCCTTACGAAGACACTTCTCCTTCTTGGCTTCTGTGGGACTAACTTTTCCTTCAGTGGCTGTTGCTAGGCAACCAAACTTGGTTCTGTCAGTTAAAAAGGCAAGGACAGGAGGCACTTTCCAGGCCTTTGTGGGGAAAACATTGAGGCCAGTCCTGACGAGGGTTGCCAGCTCCAGGTTGGGAAATTCCTTGATATTCTGTGGTGGAGTCTATGGAAGCAGGAGTTTGGGGAGGGGAGAGACCTCAGCTGAATAGAATGCCAAAGAGCCCACCCTCCAAAACAGTTATTTTCTCCAGGGGGAGAGATCTGTTGTCTGGAGTTCAGCTGTGATACCCGGCGATCTTCAGCGTTCACCTGGAGGTTGGCTACCCTAAGCGTACCAGTTAGTGCTTCAGAGCAGGAACTGCCAGACCCAGGTTCTTTCTGTGGAAGTTGAGTGGGTGATTTTGGACCAGTCACAGACTTTCAGCCTAACCTACCTCACAGGGTTGTTGTGCAGATCAAGAGGGGGTGAGGAAAATGATGTAAGTTGCTTTGGTCTCCACTGCAGAGAAAGACTACTTTTCCTCTTGGGGAACCATTCCTGCAAATCTCCAGGTAAGGGCTGGAGATCACTCAGAAGTAAAACTGCTCACCGAATGGCAGTGATCAGCTCCCCTGGAAAAACAGCTGCTCTGCAGGGCGAACTCTGTGTCATTATACCCTGCCGAGATTGCTCCCCTCCTGCTTGGGTCCCCACTGTGGAGAAAGACTGTAGTTTTCCTAGGTAGAGGCTGCGGGGGGGGGGAATGAAAAGCTGAAGTCAGAGGGGCAGATAACGGGAGGTTGATGGTTGGCTGGGAAGGAGATTGGGTTGCCACCTCCAGGTTGGGAAATTCCTGGAGATTTGAGGGATGGAGCGTGGAGAGGGTGGGGTTTGTGGAGGGGTGGAACCTCAGACAGGTACAATGCCATAGAATCCACCCTCAAAACCAGCCATTTCCTCCTAGGAAACCATGGTTGCCAAACTCCAGGTGAGGGCTGGAGATCACTCAGAATTACAACTGCTGTCCAGATGGCAGAGATCAGTTCCTCTAGAGAAAATGGTAAGCTCTGTGTCATTATACCCTGCTGAGGTCACCACAGCAAATTGACACTGAGTGCCCAAAGGCAGGGCCCCACTCAGAGCCTCTTTCTAGAGCTCATTGTATCTAGTTCCACAATGGGCCTTATTCCTAGTAAAGTATGTTTCAGTCAGTTTTGAGTCTGAAGGATCACTATAGATTCACACACTGACAACAAGAGGTTTGTGTCATCAAAAATTCAGATTGCAGAAATTTGTGGGCACTGAGAATTAAGAGATTCCTCTTTAGAGTAATGAGCTACTTTGGCAAGTTAACAAAATGATAAATGTCTTGATATTCTGTGGAAGCTTTATTATATATTGGTTTATGGTATGTTCAAAAATCATTCAGAGAACATTTCCAGGAAATGAGCCAAGTATAACTTAACTTGGAGAATAACTTTTAAAAAAGAGAGAATCTTGAGACTGTCAAGAGACAAGAACTTCATAACACCTTTAAGAAATAAATTGTAAAACGACTTCAGACTGTCTGTAAAATGGTTTGACTGAAAGCTTATTGAAAGTATTTCTTTCTACAAATCACAAAACTATAGATGACTATACTGTACAAAATTCCCAGTGTCCCATTAACAGCTTTTCTTTATCTTTTATATTTACTGGGGAAGAACTAAAAAGCTCCGCAAATGGTTAGCTTCTAAACCATTTTTATTGAAATTAAGAAATTAATGGGGCAGATTGCCCCAGAATTATTTAGACATACCTGAATTGAAGCTTCCTTTTCCTTCAACTAGCAGAAATAATTTTTTTACATTGCTGATACTACAATCTTATCTGTTCCTTCCCAACATTTACTTCCAGGCAGGGGTCATTTCGTAGAAAAAGAGAGCATAACTCATTAGCATAACTTATTTGCATATGACACACACCCCTGACATCACCAGCAGTGTGTCAGAAGGCAACACCCACTGCTCAGGCTCCACTGGACTGTTTTGGATTGCTAGCTATTGGGGGGGGGGATGTGCAAATCTGTCCTCGCTGAGGAGGGAGAGCTTGTACCTGAATAAAACTTGGTCTTAAAGGTGCCACTGGACTGTTTTGGACTGGGGGGCTCTGCAACTTATCTGGCTGCTTCTTGCTCTGACTGAGGGCTGCTGGGAGCAGGGGGTGGGGCTTGTTGCATGTGCCCGCCTCCTGGGCTCTTTACTGCCAGAGCTCCGCTCCTGGGCACTCCTACAGGAAATGACCCCTGCTTCCAGGTACATTTGACATCTTCTCATTCAGGCTCATGGACTTCAACATTCTATTTGTCAGCCACCTTGACCAGTTGGTCAAATATACCACAAGTATCACACTATTGTTCCCTGTGGCATAGAAACTAGGGTTGCCAACCTCCATGTGGTGGCTGGAGATCTCCGAAGATTACAACTGATCTCAAGGCATCAGTGATCAGTACACCTGGAGAAAATGGCTGCTTTGGGAGGTAGCCTCTATGGCATTACACCCATTGAAGTCCCTCCCCTCCCCAAACCCCACCAGCTTCAGGCTCCACTTCCAAAATCTCCAGGTATTTCCCAATGTGGAGCTGGCAGCCCTAACAGGAATTGAGATGACACCTGACAAACTGTCCATGTATACCAATTCACAGGATTTTAAACACAATCCCACCCCCGGCCCAAGCACATTCTCTTTTGTTCTCATTTAGATAGTTTTTCCTGACGTAGCTTTATAGCTGATTGTAAAAACATGGCTACCTTCACTGATATTTCAGTAGCAGAGTCATTCAGAAGACGGTGCACTTTTAAAGCATCAGGAAGGTCCGTCATGTTGGCTAAAATAGGGTTTAAATATCTAAAACATATATCTACATAAAATTGGCAGTGCAGATATGTGAAACTGTCTCAATGCATCCAGAGTTACAATTGCAAAGTCTAGACGTATATGCTATATTATTATATCTCCCATGCAAGACTGCTGATGGTAGTGCATTGAATCTTGCTAGTGAAAAAGCTCTGCACTGTTGTGGTGCTTGTATATTAGATAGGTATGGGGCCATTCGGCCTACCATGAGGGAAATCTCAAAGTTCAGAGGGGAGCAAGATTTGTTGGCTAAGCTGTATAGCCTTTGTGTTTCAATGTCAAGGACTCTGTATTTAATCATCTGAAAAGCAGCCATAAAAAGGAGCATAAGCAGTGAGTCCAATGGGATGCCCATGGCAGTTATTTTGTTCTCAATGTGTGGTAGCCAGTTAGACATGTTTGACTCTGTGAGCATTTGTTGTATAAGGCTCCCTTGGTCTACATTGTAATGTAGAGGCAGTCAATATTGTATTCTCATTAGCCATGCACCAGATTCCACAGAATTTAACCCAGTTTCTAAACACGATGCTGCATAAGGTACACAGTGCGGCATTCCCATGATCTTTCAAAGAAATTTCGATTGGACACGTTCTATTGTGCCATTAAGTGCACTTATCCATATTGGAATACCATATATGAGTCGGGGAGTTACTTTGGCCTTGAAGACTTTTAATGCAGCTGGTATGAATTGATTGCCTCTGGTGTAGAAGAATCGGGAAACGGCAGAAGCATTTATGTTGGCCATATTTATTGCTGAATTACACTGTACAGACCAAGATGCATTATACTGGAAGTGCAGACCTAAGTATCTAAAAATTTTAACTTGTTCAATTGGTTTGCCTCCAATTGTCCATTTGAATGGTTTCCAAGTTTTGGAAAAGACAAGTATTTTTGATTTTTTCATGGTTTAAAAGTAATTTATTTGTTATAAAATATGAAAGACATCTATTTAGTGAACCCTTTAAGCCAACTTTGGAGCAGGACAATAGTACCATGTCATCCGCATATAGTAGTAGAGGGACATGGACAGAGCCCAGTTTAGGAGTATGGCAATCAACAGCTTTGAGGTAAAGGGAGAGATCATTAAGGAACAGGTTAAATAGAAAGAGCGTTAATATACAACCTTGTTTGACTCTTTTATTTGATGAGATTTTGACTCCTTTATTTAATGATATTTTTGTAGTTAATTTCCCTGTCAGTGAACATTTGATTTGGCATTTTGTTGATGTGTATAGCTTTCTTATAAGGTTAAGGAGTCTCTTATCTATGTTTAGTTGTTGTAGTTTAGCCCAGAGTTCCCTGTCAATTGAACCAAATGCCCCTTTAAGATCTATGAAGGCAGCATATGATTTTACATTGCTTCTTTTAACATACTTATTAATCAGGTGCTCTAACATAATGCAATGGTCTAAAGTAGTTTTCCCTTTACAGAATCCCAGCTGTTCCGGGCCTAAGACTCTCTGTTCTGTCATCCATATGGTCAGCTTAGATAGTAGATGTTTGGCATACAGTTTGCCCATAATGGAAAGAAGGCTGATTGGTCTATAGCTGGAGGGAATTGAGCAATCACCTTTTTTGTAAATTGGGACTATGACTGCATTTAACCATGCATCAGGGATAATTCTCTTTTGTTGTATGGAACATGAGCATTTCCCTCAAGGGCAACCTCACTGGACCACACCAAGACCACTACCTCAGGTTAAATGGCTCCCCCAAAATGGTGGTTTTATAAAGGGAACATGACTGTATGCCACTATTTATTGTGTTATCTTCCTCTTACTATATTACTTTTTGCTTTTGCAGTGCCATTCTTGTTTTTTCTGCACTTTTTAATTTTTGTGATCCTATTTGCTTTGTTTATTGGATGACTCGCACTATTTGATTGCATTGTTTTACCCTGTGTAATCCGCCTAGAGTCTCACTGAGAAAGGCAGGCTAAATAAATAAATAGCCAACACAGTATGGAGTAAACTGCCCAAAACTTGGGATGCAAGGAACACTTAATGCAGGCTGTTATTGAGGAGGTGGTGATGAACCTCCTGCCATCTTTTTACTACACAAAGTGGCAAGACCAATGGGGACCACAATGCGGTAAACCTTATCAAGGGGGAAAACCCAATGAATGGAAAGCTACAGATAAACACTGTTAGTTGTGACTGCCTGTCCTACCAGCACGAAGGATTCAACCTCCTTTCCCCGGGTTTCACTAAAAGGTCAGAAGTTTTTAGCCACGTTGCAGTCTGTATGGACTTGGTTTAATCCCAAACTGATGTGTCAATGTCATCCATCCAGGGATCCAGGAGCAAGTATGCCAAAATAAGTAGCTTTCATCCAGCTAATCCTTGAATTATTAACATCTGTCACATGTTGATTCTTGTCTAAAGGGACAGCATTGCTTTTACACTAAAGCAGAAGAGGAAGAGAGGATGATCGTGTTGGCAGCCAAGCAAGCAGCAGCAGAGTTCCATCTGTGCTGACTTTGTCCTCCTTTTCCTTTCAGATACTTAGCCCAGGCAGGGCGAGAGAAACTAGCCCTTGAATGTAAGCCAAAGGGCCTTTTGCTCTTAGTCCATTCCTTGCAGCCTGAGGCTGGAAGTTAGCAGCCCAAGATGGTCCAGATTTGTTCATGTTTTATTTGTTTATACAGTTTTGTTATCCAGAATTTTCCATAAACTGCTTTGAATCCTTTCAGGGAAAAAGCTGTATAGAAATACTCCATTAAACAAACACCCTTTTAATAACTCTACTAATGGTAAGTTGGAGTTGGACTATAAGGAAGGCCGAGCGCCGAAGAATAGATTCTTTTGAACTATGGTGCTGGGGAAGACTCTTGAGAGTCCCTTGGACTGCAAGAAGATCAAATCAGTCAATCCTAAAAGAAATCAACCCTGACTGTTCCCTGGAAGGACAGATAATGAAACTGAAGCTCAAATACTTTGGCCACCAAATGAGAAGGGAGCACTCACTGGAGAAGACCCTGATGCAGGGAAAGACTGAAGGTCAAAGAAGACGGGGACGGCAATGGATGAGATGGTTAGACAGTGTCATAGATGCAACAAACATGAAATTGAGCCAACTTCAGAGGACGGCGGAAGACAGGAGGGCCTGGCGTGATCTGGTCCATGGGGTCGCAAAGAGTTGGACACGACTGTGCGACTAAACAACAACAACAAAATGGTAAGTTCATTAAAATGTAAATGTCTAGAGATGAACTTCACAAAAAGGACTGTTAGCCTCTGAAAAAGGCTTGGCCTATGTCCACTTACATAACCCTGGCAGGGCTGGTTATCCAAAAGAATACAAGAGCCCTGGTTGATCAGACTAAGAACTCATCACAGGCTGTGGTCACACAGAGCATTAGCCATGTTACTGAGACAGATGATAGGCAGATTTTCCGGGCACGATCACACCGCAACATCTAGGAAGCGTAGAGCTCCCATGGCGAACCCGAGGCTTCCCGCCGAAGATGCGGAGTTAAAAACTAGTACCTCCGAGGTACTAGTTTCTGGAAACCGTGGGGCAAGGGCTGGCGTCTGATTGCATTTCCAGTGGTAGTCCGTGGCATCCGGCGCCCACCCATGTCCCGTCGCAAACAGGGTTTCCCCCCCAAGTCTCCACAGGCTGCGCACAGGCACCCAACGGCACATGCACACAAAGAGGAAAGCGAAAGTTCCGTTGGTCCGCAGAATCGCGCATGCCATTGGTGAGATCGTGCCACGCCGCTTCTTTGCCGTGCTGCAGGATCATTGTGTGATCGCCACCTCCCCCCAAACCACGGGACGTCGGCGGGACGTGGGATCCGGTGGCCACGCATTAGTTTGCTCTGGGGCAAACAGCCACGCTTCCCACCCGCATTTTCCGGCCCGTGTGACCGGGGCCTCAGTTCAGTATCCTGTTTCCATCAGTGGCCAACCAGATTCTCTAAGACTCTTACCAGGAAGCAGCTTGCTTGTCTGCTTCCTAGCACACTGCTACTCACTCAGTGGCTCAAGAGCCATCTGTAGCTCTTCTGGACCCTGTTCCCTATGGTACCCACCCCAAATTCACTGAAAGTGGGCAGTTTCTTTAGAAACTGGAGTAATACCATTACTGTAAGCTCAAGATGAAATTGCTTTATTTTTTTAAATGCAACACTACTTGTCCAGGATGATTATTATACTAAGGTCATGCAGATGCAAGGGTTCTGCCTATGAGGCTAGGTCAACATATGCAAGTGAATGAGGTGGTAGGATGACACATAGGTCAACTGTTGAATGCTGACCCAGAAAACAAAACTCTCCGTACTGGTGAAAGACAACAATATAGGCTTGTACTAGTAATTTAAAAGTTATATAGATATACATTATGTATGTTTGGAGTGGAATACAGGGCATACAGTACTCATGTCACTGTTTTGGTGGTGGGAACTGCAAATCTGGCTCTCTGTGATCCACTGAATGAGTACCACTGTATTACAATTCTTATTAGATACTTCATCCTATTGATTGCATTATTACACCGTGTTAAGAGTCTCAGTGAGAAAGGTGGACTATAAATAAATTTAGAAGCCATACAGCTCCACCGGGGGGGGGGGGGCGTTCCTTTGGCTATCAAAGCTAATAGCTGTTGATGAATCTATGCCTTATGAATTTAGAACTATTTAAGACAGTGACCAATAGCACATCCCATGACAGTGGAAACCACTTTACATTGATAGGATGTGGAGTGCAGGAACACCACCATGCAAGTGTCCATATATTGTCAGTGCAGAAAAATCACATCAGAACATGCCTCAATGACTAAATAAATAGAAGCAAGTCTATAATGAATGAGTACAGACTTTGAAGGAGAGTCTGTGGCTCACTAGCAGAACATCTGCTTTGCATGCATATGGTTCCAAGTTCAATCCCTAGTATCTCCACTTAAAAGGATGTGGTTGTAGCTGATGTGGAAGACGTATCTGAGACCCAGGAGAGCTGTGGTCAGTCAAAGTGGACAATAACAAACCTTAAAAAACCAATGGTCTGATTCAGTTTAAAGCAGCTTCATATATAGATAATATGTTCCCATCTTCCCAGTCCCATCAAAGTCAACAGGGGCCTTCTAAACTGCATTTCCTCTAAGAATTTAGTACAGTTATTGGATATCGTTTATATAAGCATGAGTAAAAAACTTTGCGTTCTCAGCACCTGGCATGAGCAACAATTACTCCTAAAAAAATTCCATGTGTTGAAATACCACAAAGCTAGAAAAGCAAGTTACCACTAGACAGCAGAAATTACAGGAATAAAATCAGGACTAACACTAAACATTAGTGGATGCCACCCCATCTATTTTAGCTGAAGGACTGGAGGCCATGGTTGCGTGGCTGAAGCAGAGCTAGTTGAAACTGAATCAATTAAAGACAGAGGTTCTATGGCTGGGTGGGTGGGTTTCAGGGCTGAGGTGTTAACTCCTACACCGGTGCCGACCACCAGGAGCCTGGGTGTGTTTCTTGATGGCTCCTTATTGATGGAGGCCCAGTTCACAAATGTTGCCAAACTGGTGTTTTTCCAGCTGAAGCAGATCAGGCAACTGGTCCTCTATCTGCTTCGCCCTGACCTGGCCACAATAATCCATGCAAAGGTCACCTCCAGGCTAGACTACCACAACTCACTCTATGCAGGGCTACCCTTGAGACTGATCTGGAAATCACAGCTAGTCCAGAATGCAGCAGCCCAGATCCTTACAGGGACCCCACTAACAGCACACATTCAACCGGTGCTTTGCCAGCTGCACTGGTTCCAGATTGAGTACCAGATCAAGTTCAAGGCTTTGGTACTAACCTTCAAAGTCCTAAATTATCTAGGACTAACGTTATCTATGGGATTGCCTCTCCTGATACACCCCTCAAAGAGCATTACGCTCTGGAGAGAAGAACATCCTCGTGATCCCTGGTTCAAGAGATGTCCAGCTGTCCTTGAATAGCGCCAGGGCCTTTTTGGCCCTGGCACCGGCCTGGTGGAACTCTCTGCCTAATGACATCCAGGCCCTGTGGCCTATAAGACAGATGTTCCGCCAGGCCTACAGATGAGGACAGCAATGGTTACTATCAAGCCTGGCCTCCTCCATCTCTCCTCTCCCTCATAGAGAAAGGACATAAAGTGCCCTTAAAAATGCCATTCTGAAATAGTTTTATTACTGTTTTAATTGTTTTAACAGTCTTAATTTTGGCTAATTTATTGACCCTGCCCTGAGCCCTTCACAGGTCTAACAATCAAATACATAAATGTGGCCACATGAGCAAAAACAAGGATTCTGTCATGCATAGACACCCCTTTAGGATGATCTCACCTAACTCCTCCATAATAAGATTCACTTTTAAGAGGACCGGGCCAAAAGAGAACTACTCAGAACAAGAACATTAAATCATTTGTCTCCACAAAAGTGAACTGATCACTTCAGTCATAAGTCACTTAATTCTTCCATACTTTACAACATAAGCATTTTCTGTCAGTAACAAAGCTTTTGGAAATAGTGGATAGTTTTACTTTTTTTTCAGAAAGATTCATCCAACATCTTATGCATGGTGCTTTTACATTGGTGAAATATCTTTATTTTCCCGTATTTCTAAATCACTATGGGAAAATAAAGATGTTTCACTATTTATCTTGTACTTTTTCTCAGATATGTTTGACAAGCCCAAATCAACATTTTCTATCTGCATACCTCAGTGGGACTCATCCCAAAAATCACTCCCAAAAGCAAACTATTCTTGATGTGTTTGGGTACCATGTTTTATTATAAACATTCTTACTATCACATTCAAGTGCATTATAGAAATTATTTCATATAATAGTACTACAAGAATAATGAATTGCATTTGTTGGCCTTGAAAAAACAATGTGATTGAATTCCTAGAACACTAAACTGTAGCCTCAAACAAACCTGTATTCTGTGTAGATTTTCAACATTTCACTGAACAGAGCTACATAAATATTGTTAGTCTTTATTTCACCCAAGCACAAAAAGTACATTCAAACTCCCTTTGAGTTGGTAGCTCTTATTTTAAGGGATTGCAATGTTTGCCTTTCTATTGTAGTCCCATCAAACATTATCCCACCCAACCTACAGATCCCCTGTATTTCCTTGCTATTTACACCATAAAGAAAGGACAACTTTCCACTATTTGTATGAAACATTTGCAGCCTTTACAAGGGACTGACTGCTGTTGAAAAGTGCTAATTAGTTTCAAAAGAACCTGTGCGGTTTTTCTTTGATCTAGCAAGCTCAGCTCTTGAACAGCCTTAATTGAGGACAAGCAAAGATAGAAATTCAAAGAGGAAGGAAGACCAGTACTTTTTTAAAGTGAAAATATTCCTTGTCAAAAATGAAATGTCTGCTTCTCTAGGATAGCTGCCAGACTTGGCCAGCAGAATTCAGTGATAAAAGCACAAGTGGCTATTGTAGCCATAGGTTCAGTCATTCACTATAATAAAAACATTAGAGTCAATCATACCATGGACAGTTCATTCATTGAAATGAAGTTTTGGCAGTTCCTTGCTCATAAGTAGTAGATCCTTGTGGGATTCAGATGATAATGTACAATGATTGAAATCTAGCCTCCATCAAAGCTTCCTTAGACCTTGCAAATGCTATTTTTTTTTTATAAACACTGAATTAAAATTGGAATAACCAACCATATTATTAGACTTCATTCAGTGTCTTGAAACGTGACTGTCTGTAATAATCTCCTGTAGTGCTAGTGAATTAGTTTAATTAAATGGCCTACTAAGATATTTATGTTTACACCATACTAAAATTTTACAATACTAACATTTTACTGAATGTTATGTTTTTATTATTATAAGCCATACCAGGCATATTTTATCGAGCTGTGGCTAAGAAATAGCTCCAATAAATACATTTGGCATCTTATGGAAGGGAATCCCAAAGTCCCATCAGAGACCAGACCTGGCCCATCTTCCAACATTTCTGTAGTTAGCTGAAATGAAATCAATTTTTCAGCCTGGGCCTTTTACAGAAGAGAGACAAATGATAACTATGTAGCAAGAAAGCATGCCAGCACAAATCAGATCTAAGTGTTTGAGACATTTCATTTAACATAACATTTATATAAAGCTAACACGCTCTTTCTACAAGTTGTAAAGGTTTGCCATGTAATCAGTAGAACTGAACCTACTCGTTTACCCATCCCATTTCATTTCGAGGCCAGTCAGAAAGCTTCAGTCTTATTACTCTTGACTGTTGTACGTGGCAAATCAGCAGCTCCCATAACAGGTCCAAGAAAGGATCCCCTTTTAGTGCCACAGGATGAACCCGTGACACAACACAAGAAGAACATGCTGTCAAGTCACAGCCAACTCACAGAGACCCTCTTCTACAAATTCAACAAAAAGATGGAACAATACTGTGACTCATGCAATGCTTCCTGTCTGGAATCCATTACAGAGGTTAACATAAGGGCTTCATGATAATCTGCTGTTGGTTTAAATCCTTATGAAGTACTGGTGTTCATACAATCATCTGCAGATTCTGCACAATGGGACTGTTCCCTCTCCTGCCACAGACCCCACCAAATGTACAAGAGACCCTTCAAAACAGCAAAGGGGACAAAGGAGGAGAGACATATACCCATGCTAGCTAGAAATATGGCACCATGTTCCCCAGTCTGACAGTTCTTCATCTTGGGAAATTTATGACCATACTATCAGTATCACTTGACAGTCACCCTTTTATTCATACAATCAGAGTGGCAAAAGAATAGTAAAATGATGTATCTTTTGCAATAGCAATTAATGCTTATGGGTAAGGTGGATATTCTAACTGAGAAATCAACAGAACAGAATTACATGGTGGTTATCCATTTTTCATTAATGTGTTTTTATAAAGGAAATGAGATCATATTTTAAGATAGTTAATGGGCAAGTCATAGCACTTACTGCCTTTTCACTCAGTGACCCACACAAGACCAAACATAATACAATTTGCTATTGGGTATCAGGTCTGATTTATAACTCTGAACCAGTCACCTCTTGAAAAACCTCAGTAATCCCCTATCTCACACAATAAGATAAGAAAAAGTGCTGATAAACAAAAAGAACCAGGACCACCAATCCCTGTAAGGAGTGGGGATTTGAAGAAACCTGCCTATTAATCAGTAAATATGGTGCTGGGAAAGAAGTTACTTCCTGCCTGGACAAGGTAACTAATGCCACTGTAAATCAAAAGCAGTGCCTGGATATGAGGGTAGATAGTATACAGAACAATTCTAAGCAAGTATATTCAGAAATTCAATTTTTTCAATGGGGCTTACTCCCAGGAAACTTATTTTAAGACTGCAGTAATAAATACTGATCCAATTGTGAAACAAACAGTAAAGGAATGTGCAAAGGGGGGAAAGATCTATGATACTGGTTTATTCTAACTCTCTTAGTAAGTTTCTAGTGACTATGTACATGAAGAAACAATTGTATGCTTTCCCAACATTAAACTTCTGAGCCTCAAGAACACTTGTATTGACCCAGTCACATAAAAATTTATTGAAATCTTAGTGCAAAAACATTCCTCCCCATTCAAACTTGGTGAAATTCTTTCCACTATGGCAATAGTATGACATATTGGAAAGTAATGGTGGTTACCACTGGCATTTACAATTACCACTATTAAACACCATATCACCTAGGCTTACTTTGAAGGAATTTAAACATTCTAGTTAAAAATATCAAAGCCTTTGTACATTAGTGCCCCTTTTCCCCCATGGATGACGATAGAATGGCTGGGAAATTCAGAGGTGACGAAATCAGTTCTCAACCATCCCCCCCAAACCACTAATTTTTAGGTCTTGGCCGGAAACCTACAGTAACACAAGAACAGACTTTGTTTTCAGATTGTACAGCTCCCACGGCACTTAGTCAGCTTTGTGAAACTGTTAACAGTAAATCCATCCATCTCCACATGCACAAATCCCTGGATGTCAAGAAGTCACCCTTACATATTCAAAGCTATGAAGAATCACAACCAGGAATCCAGCTTCATATGGTTGTAATAAGTCCTGTCAATATACAGAAACACTGAGGGTGTTTTTTTAAGCTTGATATGCCTAGACAGCTATACAATTGTCTGGTGTGTGACTCAAAAGTCTGATAATAAACTCTCCAGAAGAACCTTTTGCAATAAATGACCTAGTCAGAACAGTATTTGAAAATAATTTTTAAAAATCATTCTTTCCATAGATGCCTAACTTCCTGTGAGTGTTCGTTTATGGTTTATAATATCTTCCATATTTGGAAATCAACACTACCACAAGCTGTTTCACAATCTTTTGTCATTGGTCCCTGCTTAGGGTGAAAATTCTGATGAGACAGATCTATCTACTACCCTGATTATCTACCACTAGGATAATGTACCGAAGGACCCAGCAATTGACTTCCAGGTGTTCCAGAATGAATTTCACAGTATTTCAAGTGTCATATATTCAAAACCTGCTACATCTCTTCCAAGCCATTTATCCATTCCATCTTTTTTAAAAAATGGAATATAGTTTTGAAAGATACGCCCTTCTGCATAGTTTTGCCAGAGCTATACAAAGCACAAAGAGTTCAAAATGCTAAGCAACAACCTTAATATGTCACTATTTGAGCAAACTCACCCACCTTGACTAGAAGTGCCAAAAGGAGGAAACCCCTGCCAAGTAATAAACTAACACACAATTAAGCCAATCTACATCAAAGTAGATTCAGTCTCCAACAAATTATTGTACTCCTTGCCATTTGTTAGACAAAAAATAGACTAAAATAATGCAACTATTCAATTAAACTGCATTCCTCTGTGTGAAAACCCAGGCAAGCACACAAATGCACGGTTTTCAATACAATGCATTCTGAACACAACCACTATCAGCTCATCTTCACAACAACCCTGCAAGACAAGTTCAGTGGAATGACAGGACTTTGCCCAAAGCTGCCTATATGCTGTGGTTTTCAATACAATGCATTCTAAACACAACCACTATCAGCTCATCATCACAACAACCTGCAAGACAAGTTCAGTGGAATGATAGGACTTTGCCCAAAGCTGCCTATATGCTGCCTTGAGGGCCTTAAATGGGTAAAAAGACAGAATAAAAATGTTTTAAATAAATACCTAGGAAATGTCATAGTTCAGCAGTAGGGTTTGCCAACTCCAGGTTGGGAAATACTGGAGATTTGGGGGGTGGAGCCTGAGGAAGTTGGGGTTTGGGGAGGGACTTCAATGGGGCATAATGCCACAGAGTCCACCTTCCAAAATGGCCATTTTCTCCAGGGGAATTGATCTCTGTTACCTGGAGATCAGCTGTAATCTCAGGGGATGTCCAGCCACTACCTGGAGGCTGGCAACCCTATTTAGCAGGGATCTGGATGCTGAATTCCAACATGCTAACCATGGCTTCATCTTGCCTCTGGACAAGGAGGTAATGCATCTTGAATATGAACAGTAAGGCACTCCTACAGCCTGGATACCTGCTGAAGCCACAGTTGTGCTCCAAGCTCTTAGAAGGATTTTTTTGCCTTGTTCTTCAGGTAATCTGACTTGCCCAAAATCCTTGGAGCTCTGAACAGTTTTACAGCTGTTGTGTAGCCAATGGGAAATGTGTGTGTGTGCAGGCACGCATGTGTACCCAGGACAAACACTGTCAAGAAGAAACCAAATGTCAGCATGAGGTATGTAGCAGTAGCCATAAATTTTTCCTTTGAACATTTACCATCTGGAACAGTAGATTATGTTTTGACAAAACCAAAACCAAAAAAATCCCTAGACTAGCTTAAGGGCATTGTTTTGCTTTTCAAGGCAGCCCTATCAGGTCAAGTAGCTTTGCTTGACTTGTCCTACCACAGCTTTTCAAACAGATGGGCACTTGGTTTTGCCTGAACTTTTCAGGAACATTCAAATCATTAGGTTAGTCAGCTGAAATGCAGCTGCCTCCTCACTGTGGCAGAAGCCCTGTTGGGGTGTTTACATTCTTGACACCAGGGCTGCACCTTGGCTGTGTTATAAGGTTACCGGCTCCTATCACTGCACAGAGACAAGCTGGCTGTGGGGACCTCACTTTGTTTCTGTTCCTTTTCCGTCCTGCTGATGCAAAGACCTGCAACTCAAGGACACGTTTAGTCCAAACACTGGTCCTTCACAAGTTGCAAGTGGCACTTTTCTGGCTTAGAGTATCTGGGAAATTTTCCACATTTCCTTAGCGAGTGCTGAAAAATCAAAACACTTCTATTTATTCACCTAACTCCCAGACTAATTAGGAGTCTGCTAATTCTCTTATTTGATATTGCTTGGAGGGATTATTTATAAGGATCTCTTCCTTGCAGAGAGTTGTGCTTGTGAATTAAAGCAGAGCACAATCTGTAAAGCAGCCAAACAGAATGCTTGGGTGGAGGGGGGAGGGAGTATTCTAAGAGGTGCTATAAAGTTTTATAAGCATTGATTTTTGGTATAGTCAAGTGTCAGAATCACAGCATATGCGCCTTACCTACTCCAGTCTCATTATGCACTGTATCACCTACAGAAGCGCTCGCCTGCAAAGGCTGAGGACAGTACCAGAGTTCCCCCCCCTCCACTCACTCACAAGAGAGGTGAAATCCCTCACGTGTGTCCCATAAGACATGCAAGAATGACTGTGCATGTCAATCGTTGACAGGAGGCAACAGAATAATACTTTTAAAAGCAGGGCACAGTTATTTAGGTACATTTTTCTTATTACAAAGCCAAAAAGCTAAAGTGAATGTTGAGCTCCAATACATCTCAAAACACACAATATAAGCAACCAGAGAAATTCCAAAAGACCTAACTGGCAAAATTAAACCATCTCCCTTAACTGGTGAATAGTGATTCTCACTCCTTGAGAGGCAGCAACAGCCAACCCCATCCTATTCTGTTTTACTCCAGAGTCAAACCCATGGAGTTCAATGGGCTTACTCTCCAGTTTGTATGATCCCACGGCAAGCCAAAGCCCATTTTACCAGGGCAACATCCCACTGAGGGATCCGGGAGCATTCTCTGCTGGAGGATCAGCTGCACTGGTCATAGCTAATGTCAAAGGACCAATTTCCAGTCTCTCAAAGTCTCTGCTTCTGTGCCTTCCCCAAACGTTAAAATACAGGTGTCTGTTTCAATTTAATTAACACTTCAGATAGCCTGCTCCGAATCTATAAATACAGCTAGACTTTAATGATCCGTTATGGCGATGCTACTTAGTTTTCAGCGACTCGTAAAACTTTCGCAAACAGACCTGCAAATGAATTACATCCATCTGCTCCGCCGCAGCTGCAAAAGGCAGCTCGCTCCCCATACTGCTGGTCTGTTGCTGGCTTCTGCCTCTCTCGCCGCACGAGGAAGCTTTGCCAACAAGCCCAGCGCGGCTGCTGCTGCTGCTCCACAAGGAGCCCCTCCAAAGGCACTTCTTCAAAGCATCTGGCTTGCTTCGCAACGCAGCACAGAACAATCCGCATCCTCCCCGGGAAATCAGACTGGACAACAGAGTTGCATTGAAAAGTGAATTCCCTGAAAACTTGGGGTACAAAATCCTTCCCCCCACCACCACACAAGCTTGTGAAAGCTCCACTGCCCCCCCCCCCCCCCACCCCCCCCCGACCCAGCCCCGCCGTTAGTGTGCCAACTCTGCCCTCCCAGAGTCCCGGACGCTGTGACTCAGCATCCCCACCTGTCTCCTCCTTACCCAGGGCTCCACCGCCGCCTCCCAGCGCTTTCTCTAATCGACACCTTTGGCCAAGCCTGACCTCAAAAATGCATTAAGAGCCTTAGCGCTCCGAGGACAGGCAGGCATCAAGCTATGCCCACTGTTATCTGTCAGCTATACAATAGCAGCATTGATAAGGCAGCGGCAGCTGGCTTTGACAAGTGTGCTGGGGCAGCATTCCATTCAAAGCCGGGACAGGAGAGAGAGAAAGGGGGGGGGGGAGAGGAGAAAGCATTCGCGAGGAAACCCCTTTACCTGAACCAGCAGCTGCTTCCTTGCTGGAGGAAAAGAAATGGCACCCCCATTGACCCCTTTCTCCCTCCCTCTGCCCCCCAGAACTGAGAGGCAGTTTGGGGGGATGGGGGGGGGGTGTCTTCGCTCAACTTGGGAGCAGAGGCGCACCCCAGGCGGCTCCGGCGAGGCAGCGCTGGCCTCCCCTAATCCCCACTCGAACGTGATGACACGCACTAACCCCAACCATCTGTTGAAACGCGTCCTCAAGAAGCCCCCGGCGCGGTGCTGTGTCAAGACGGGCTGCCCAATCCAAGCGCCGGCGGAGCCCCGAGGAACCGGAGGCAAGGCGGGCAGGGGCGAGGGAGAGAGAGAGAAACAAAACCGGGCTGGCGGCCGGAGCCCGCACTTCGCCAAGTAACCTGAGAGTTGCCGACAGAAAGGGCGGCTATTAAAAAAGAGCGAGCGAGCGAGCGAGAGCCTGGGAGGGGGCGGGGCTAGCGGGGAAGGTAGAGGGGAGGGGAGGATTCCTCGCGTGGGGGGCGGCCGGGGCCTCGCCCAACTCCTTGCATTCCCGGAGGACCGGGTGGAGACGGTCCAAGGGGAAAGTATCGCCTTTTTTTTTTTCCTTTTCTTTTTTAAAGGCAAGGCTTTTTTTGGGGGGGGGGGTTTTCCTTCCCCACCCTCTGGAGAGAGAGACGTGTTGAGCAAGTGTTAATGGAGCTCGTTTGCACTGAGCTGGGACATTTGCATTTTGCAGGACCAACAGCCCACCTTCCCGGGATGGACCATGTGGTCGCCTTGAGCTCTCCGGGAAGAGGTAGAGCGTGAGCGGCCATGTGTGCGGGAAGCACCAGAGGCTTTCTTATGTTAATGAAGTCTTGGGGCTCTTATGGGATCTGCTTAACTCGGAATCTTTTTCACCTGCACAGGCTTCCCCTAAAAGGATGCCACTTTTTAAAGGCAGCTTGTAAAACAAGTGGCCATTTGGATTTATACACACACAGTACCAAGGGACCAAAGCAAATGTCATCTCAATATTTCTACAAAAATAAACCCTATTTATGTATTCATCACTTGTTGGCAAAGGTGTTTTAAATGCCAGGCTTACACATTTGTTTGGGAGTAAGCCAAAACGCACTGAGGCTTACTTTCAAGTAAACAACCACAGGATAAAGTAAACTTGTGTAATTAGTGAGCTTTAAAAATTACAACAGTCCAAAGTTTCAGACTTTTCTCATTATTGATCAACACAATAGGGCTTTGAATTACACCTACCTAGGCATTTGGAAGAAGTCACAGTATAAAGAGATTCAATGCAAAAAGTATGCTAATACACAGATGCTGCATGTGAATGTCAAATAAATTCCAAGTTTTCTACCCTAGGCTCATATCTCAGTGTCCTATTTGAAAGCAGAGCTATTAATGGCAAGAATGAGTTATCAGTGGTTATATTGGAAAGATGCTAAAGCCAATAAAGAAACAGAATACTCTTTGCTCGGTCCCTGAAATAAGCAAGTGTGGAAAGAAGAATGAAATGTTTTTTTAAAAAAGGACCGTGGATTTCTAAAAATTCATTTCAAAGTGTCTCACTTGACACTTCTGCTAAATCTACATTTTACATGATGACAGATGTTGAATTTCTTTGAACTGGGAAAGGAATTCTAAAAGGAGAATTGTCATTAAAAGTTAAAGCACAGAGATCCCATGTGAAGAAAGGCTTGTAAATGTGATGATTTGCTTAAAGTGCTAGGCACATGACCTAAAATAAAATTATCTCCAAACTAGAAACACTGACTTAGCATGCTTGCTTCCCCCACCCCCCTTCCCCCCCTTTTTAACTCAGTGCAGGTTACTGGAAGGTATTTTAGACTCACTGATGGCAAAAGGATATTTCATAAAATATTAATTAAGGGAGGTATATTTTTGTACCCATTTAGTGAACAACCTGTAGATGGGGAAAACAAATTGCTCCCAATTCATTTGCTTCAAGGTCTTCCCAGAAGTGATTATATGGTGTCTGTTTCAGCTTATTAAACTTAAACTGCTTTCACAGATGCTGAGTATTCTCTAGCACACAACTCCCTAATCTTCTAAATCCAGATAAACAAGCAACAGGACAATATTTTCTATAATGGTAAGTGGCAAGAGCTTGATGGAGTTATTATCCCTTGGGCATCATAAGATTTTAAACAGTGCCAATTAATGCTAAAGGCCAGCTTTGTTTTTCTTTATTTCCTTTTTCTACCAGACAGTGGTCTGGAAAGGCTCTGGGTAACCTCATCGATTTGGAAAACCCTGGAGGCATTCTCAAACTAGTTTGCTTTACATGCTCTTTAACTGTACGCTGAGTACCAGAGTAAAACCCAAGAAGCTGTGAAAGTGCAGACTTAACAATTTTACCAGTATTGTGTCAGTAACACCACATCAGAAGTACATACCAGTCAGAGACATGGGAAATCCAAAATATTGCAAACAGCTGTTAGGACAGATATTCAGTTCTGAATTAAGCTACAGTGACAGAGCAGGTGGGGGGGGAAGTGATTGCTTCAATCAAATAGCTTGTTAAATTGCCACAGAGTTAATTTACAATCAGACTGAGAGACCTTTTGGGGACTCTAAGATACCAGTGTAAGCTGCTTTGAGTCCATAGTCATAATGAATTGGTCATAAAATGGTCACATTGTACAAAAACAGTATGTTCATAGTTGGTGTACACAAACTGTGATTATGAATACATTATATTGTACACTCTCCCCATGATTGCCCAGTAAGGACTTAATTTTAATAGCTTTTTAATGGCAGTATAAATTTAGCCATGTTTCTATATGCACATATATGTATGTAGTTCCAGTTGGCAGCAAAGGATACAACCCGAAGCAACGGTTTTAAATTACATGCAGAAAGGTATCGGCTGGATATTAGGAAAAACTTTTTCACGGTCAGAGTAGTTCAAAGGTGGAATCAGCTGCCTAGGGAGGTGATTAGCTCCCCTTCACTGACAGCTTTCAAGAAGTGGCTGGACGAATATTTGTCAAAAATGCTTTAGGCTGGTCCTGCATTGGGCAGGAGATTGGACTAGATGGTCTGTATGACTCCTGGCAATTCTATGATTCTATGTATCATACTTGCAAGCTGTCCATTAAAGTGTGGCTATGTACACAACTATAGGAACTGGTGGGAGCATGCATTACGTGCTGTTAGTCTCCTTTTCCACCACCACCTCTTTTGCTGTCTGTGGCCCTTGGACAGGGTTGGTGTTAACTTATGGGAAAAATTATATATGGTTAGATCTCATGTCTACCCCATCAAGTCTTCCTTCAGTTGCCTCTTTCTTTCTTTCTTTCTTTCTTTCTTTCTTTCTTTCTTTCTTTCTTTCTTTCTTTCTTTCTTTCTTTCTTTCTTTCGACAAAGAAAGGCAACTTCCAGTCTACGGAACAGCGATGGCGGATGCTCTCCCCACGATGGGGAAGGGTGAATCGCACACCAGTGGCCTGGAGGGGTGCCACCTCAAGTGACACCCCCGCAGAGCCTTTGCATTAGGCTCCAAGCCAGGGGGCTTTTGAGGGGCAGCATCTTCGACAGCGTAATGCCGGAGAATTGAGGCTCCCCTCCGCCCTGACGGTCCAGTCACTGAGTGGCCTTCGGGCACAAGCTGGACTGATCGGGACAAGCGCCGGAGATCGAGTGGAATGGCATAAAAACCGAGCGCAGTGAGAGAAAATGACCGACAATGAACGTGAGTTCTGTAGAATGGAGTAGTTTTAAAAGCGATTCCCCCCCTCTGCTGAAAAAAGAGATTGCAAGCAGGGACGCCTCTTATGTGAATGAGCTGTTAACGGACACGGAGGGGGAGAGGGGAGGAAGTAAACCGAAAGTGTTTTGAGAGACTTATCTGAGTTGCAAAGTCGTTTGGCGAGTCTTCCGAGTTGCATAGAAGTGGTAGAAACTGTAAACAAAATGGGAAAGATGGCGGCCCAGCAGAGAAAGTTTAAAATGAAGCCAGGCAGTCAGAGTCCAAGACCGGAAGAGAGAACAGATGTCATCAAACTCCTGGTGGATATGCTCAAGCCGGTGATGGAACAACTCAATGGTATTAACCAGCAATTGACCGTGATGAATAAAAACTTTGCAGCACAGCAGCTTCAGCTGAATGAAACAGAGAAACAAGTGGAGCAGGCAAACAAGAAAATTAAAGAGATAGACACCACAAGCAAGAAGTTGAAGAAAAGGATGAGAGAGGTGGAAACGAAGCAGAATTGCCAAGAGAATAGAGTTTTGCAGCTACAGATGGAAAAAGCTAACATGATTCTCAGGTTTCAGGAAGTCCCTGAAACAGATCGGGAAGACCTGAAGACGGTGCGCAGTGAGATCATCGCTCCAGTTGTAGGCTTAACAGTGGATGAACTTGTAAATGAAATGGAGTCAGCCTATAGGGCATTCTCCAATTACATTAAAAAAATAGCCTACCTGGAGAAATAGTGGTCAGGTTTTCAAGAGGACAAACCAGAGATGCCATTTTAAAAGCAACATCAGCAACTCCACTGAAAATGGGAAATGTAATCATCAAAACGTTAAAGGACATTCCATTTGAAATTAGACAAAAGAGGAAAAATTACAAAGATTTAATTTAAGAAAGGCTTCCTTGGATTAAAAAAAAAAGACAAAGAAAGGCTTCCTTGGATTAAAAAAAAAAGACAAAGAAAGGCTTCCTTGGATTAAAAAAAAAAGACAAAGAAAGGCTTCCTTGGATTAAAAAAAAAAGACAAAGAAAGGCTTCCTTGGATTAAAAAAAAAAGACAAAGAAAGGCTTCCTTGGATTAAAAAAAAAAGACAAAGAAAGGCTTCCTTGGATTAAAAAAAAAAGACAAAGAAAGGCTTCCTTGGATTAAAAAAAAAAGACAAAGAAAGGCTTCCTTGGATTAAAAAAAAAAGACAAAGAAAGGCTTCCTTGGATTAAAAAAAAAAGACAAAGAAAGGCTTCCTTGGATTAAAAAAAAAAGACAAAGAAAGGCTTCCTTGGATTAAAAAAAAAAGACAAAGAAAGGCTTCCTTGGATGGGGAAATTTCTTCGTTGTTTAAGGAAATTTTGGCAGGAGGGAGTCATCAGATCCAGCTTAGTGGGAGGAAATGATAGGATCCAAATTCTTCTTTGTGAGCCAAAAGACCTACTAAGATTAAAGTTGTGGGCAAGCCTACATTTTTTTTAGGAAGGAAGGAGTGAAGGAAGGGAGGGACTCAAGGTAGGGAGTGCAGGAGGGAGGGAGAAAGGGAGAGATGGAAAGAAAGCAAATAGATGGGGAGAGAGGAGTGAAAGAAAGAAAAAGAGGGATCCCTGCACACCCCATGGCACTGGCAGTGGGAAGCTGTCAGGTTCGGACCCTTAACATGGGGATTGCTTGCCTTTGTAACATGATCAATAACTGTATATTGCTGCTTTTGTAACCCCTGCCCACTTTGCATATCTGCTGGTTCCGCTTATTATCTTATCAGTCCTCCCTGACATTCCTAAGGGGGGGGAGAATGTGAGAATGAATGCATGGTGTTGAGTAGAGTGGCACTTGTAACTTTCCCGAAGCTACCTCCACAAGGTTCACAGGTCCAGCTGTGGTCTTGGGAGAAAGGAGTCTTGAAATGCAGCTAGTTGGGTCATATAGGCTCTCATGACCTGTGGTAGTAGCTTGAAAGACTGTGACGTATGCCTGATGGGCGGAACCCATTCCCCACTATCTGTCCCTGGGCTATGGATCGTTAGTTCTGGCAAAGGTGTTCATCTGACTAGAAGTCCAAATCTTACCAATAAACCTAATTAAGGACTATTGCATACAGAGTGGTTATTCTGGGGTCTGACAGATTGCCAGAACTAACGATCCATAGGCCAGGGATGGATAGTGGGGAATGGGGTGAGGTTTTGCACTTTGTTACCCCAAAGCAATGTTACCCCAGAGCAAGCATCTGCCAGGAGGGGAGAGGCGGCTGCGCACAATGCATGGCCCAGCAGGCACCGGGCCCCTTTCCTCCACCCCACAGGGACATCCCCACGTGCGTGCCTTCCCTCCCTGCATCCCCGGAGGCCCAAAACAGCATCCCCACCAGTGGCAAAGGCCACCTCCCTCGCCGGAAGACCCACCACTGCATCATAGGAATAGCAGCCTGACGTTCGCGCCTAGCTCTCGCTCGGCTGGATCCTGCAGGAGGGGAAGGTGGGGTGGCAGGCAGGCAGATTATAAAACCCAGGCCAACAAGGAGAGGGCTCCTGAATGGGATTTGCAGCCTGGGGATTCTGTATATTTGTCAACCAAAAGCCTGAAGGTTCTACAACCCAGGAGGAAGCTGGGTTGGAAGTATATTGGTCTTTTTAAGATCCTTAGGAAAATTAATGATGTAGCTGTTGAACCTGAACTCCCTACATCTCTGAAAGTTGTGCATCCTGTGTTTCATTTCCATTTTCTAAAAAAGGATCCAGGACTGAACAAGTGGAGACCTCGACCACCAGTCCCTCCACCTCTGATGACGGATGGTGAGTTGCATCACAAGGTGGCTGAAATTTTGGATTCTAAGCTTAAATATGGCCATATTTATTACTGAATAAAATGGAAAGATCTTGACCCCTCCCATAATGAATGGGTTGTGAACATTCATATTAATACCCCTAAACTTGTGCGTGCATTTCACAAAATGTATCCTTTTAAGCCTGGTGGGTGAGATCTTTGGGGGGGGGGAGAATGTCAGCTAGGCCTTCTGCCTGGTTATCATGTAGATTGGGGGGATGCTTTGGAATGATGAGTTTCATTTCTGCTGTGCCTACACTGGATTTATTATCTGTCTTCTGTGTTATATGACCTTGAGTGCCCGGTGTAGTCTTTCTCCTGGGAGATGTTACCCGTTACTTTGGTGGGCTTCTGCTGGCTACCTGATTGGCTGGGGGCCATCAGGGGACCCCCTTTGAGTTATGTATATCTCTTTGCTTTGCGTGCTTTCTCTTTAGTTCTAACATGAAATAGTTATGATACCTGTAGCACTACTGTCTCAATAAACTTCACTTCTCTAAATGAACGTTGTTGGGAACTGATTGCCTCAGGAGTTTGACAACATCTCAGTCTATACCAGATAGGGCAAATTTTGTCTTAACCTTCATCAATAAAGAACACAGAGGCAGAGTTATTAATGGTAATTTTGTAGTACAAGGGGAAACAAATGAAAGAGATGAACAGCCAAGAGGAGGAGGAGGCAAGAGGAGAGGGAGGCCATGTAAATGGCTGGCTTGGTTTGGAATGGTAGGAAACCCTTAGTGCCTCTGGATCCCTTTCTGGGATGGACAGAGAGGCCAAAAACAGTGGAACCTGCAACTGACATGAGACACACCTCATTTGGGGGGGTACACACCCAAGTCATTCTAGTCACTGGTGCACTGCCGAATAGTTCTACACTCCCTAATTCAAAGGGAAAGGTCTACCAATGTGATCCATGGCCTCATGGCTGCATGCAGAAAACAGTGTGTGAATACTCTAGCTATTTCTGAGCACACCCAGGCTCAGGAGGACCCCTCAAGTATTAGCTGAGCATGTGCTTACTTCAAGGCCATATCTCTCCTTATATATATTTATCATTTGGGGTGGCAAGATTTGATGCGCAGCAAAATCAATAGGCTCCGTGAAGTGCCACTCAAAAATGGGTCCCTGGTCACTGGCTACATTCACTTTCTCCCGCCCACAGATGCGCCGCACAGCCTCTCGGCCTCAGTGTCCTGGGAGCTGATGGAGGGGCCAGAAACTTGCTGAAGCTCCACGGAGGTCACTGGCCGGCCTGCGGGATGCCGGCCCATGTGGCATGAAAGCCCTGGTGGAGGGCAGTTGATGACCCCCGCGTCATCCTCTGTGAGGGAGCCGAAGACAGCAGTGGCGCTCTTTTGCTCTTTCATCTCCCTCATGGAGAGCCCTGAGGAGGAGGAGGCTGCCACCTTGTCCCTCCTGGCCGAGCTGCACATGCAGCCCCCATCCGCTCCCACAAGTACTTCGTGCCGCAGGGTGATGGCACAGGGCCCCGGCGGACTCACAAGTGGCCGAGGACCAAACAGCGGTGGGGGCTGCTACGCCAGGAGCGAGTGCGTCCGCCACCTAACCTGTTGCCGCAAACTGCTGGGAGGCTTCCGGGAGGGCTGGGTGGTGTGGGCCATGTCCTTCCCTGCTGTGCCGCCCATCAGTGGCCTGACTTCACCCCCTGCCTTCTAAAGCTGCTGGGAGGGCCGGGAGGCCTGCAGGCTCTCCACCGGCACACTGGCCCATCTTCGCCCCCCCTCATCCGGAAGTGCTGGGAGGGCTGGGTGGCATCCGGCCTCTCTGTACCCGGCACACCACATATCACCATCCCACCTCCCCTCCCCATTTCTGCAGCCACTGGAAGGCCCGGATGGCATGTGGCCATTTCGCCCCCGGTGCGCCGCACGTTGCTGGCCCACCTCCCTCCGTTTCTAAAGCATCCAGGAGGGCCAGCTGCCATGCACCCTGTCCTTTGTCGGTGCGCAGGCTGTCTTCGCCCCCCACCATCTGGAGCCGCTAAGATGGCTGGGTGGCATGCGGCCTCTCCTTTGCCACCACACCAGCCTGTCTTTGCCCCCCCACACCTTTTGCACTGGCTGGGAGGGCCAGGTGGCATGTGCCCTCTCCTGCACCACCCATTGTTGACCTCTCTTCACCCCCCGCCTTTTAGATAGCTATCTGCAGGGTGGATGCGGGCTACGGTTGCAGGCGGGAGCACTCTCCCAGACCCTCTCCCTAGATCTTGTTGCATTCCTTTCCGCAACGGTCCTTATCACTAGTATGAATATAAACTTGAGGAACACACAGCATCACTATTATGTGCATTAAAGTACCACTAAAAATTAAGCTTGTTGTATAGAATCATTCAGGTGAGGCATTGCTTATCATATCACTGCTTTCAATAGGGTCAATGCATACATTTAGTCAACCATCATTGTGGGAAGAATGAAAAGAAACTTCATGTGTAGGGAGTGTGGGGACCTTTTGTGAAAGACAGAGAAACCATAACATGTTGCTATAGGAAAAATCTTCTTTTGTGGTTGTTTAAAGGAAAGATTTTGCAACAAACACACTATTGCATTGTTTGAACTCTGGTAATCCCCAAGTCCTAGTTATCTAAAGCAGCCATGTGCCTCTGATATGTGACATTCTGCTTAGATTCCCCATTGTCTGAGCACGAACACAATTGTCTTTAAGCTTTGCCTGTCCCCCAAAGGCCCTTGGATATACAAGGTTCAGCATCATAGAAACTGGAACTTTCAAACATCCATGTCTTTGAAAAATAAAAAAAATCAAAGCATATATTTCTATAGAATAAACCTGTACATTTTAAATGAAGAGCCCTATAACACTGTTTTGAGGTAATTTGCCTACAATATCTCAGGTTTTATTTCTGTATTTTTAAAGATATCTATGATGATCCTTCCCCCTTCACTATTTTTTTCTCTTTTCTGTCTCTGTCCCACTTCAGAAGTATTAATTACTAAACTCAGTCTGAAATGTCGACTACAATGTTTTTCTTCAAATGCTCAGCCATACACTTGTTTGCACAGAATTTAGGGATAATCATGTCCATTCAGCTCAATGGAAGTTCCTCTGCTGGCAATTGTGTTAGTGCTGCATGTTTTACATTGTATTTAATTTGGAACTTGGCTCACCTTTCCAAGTCGGGGGGGGGGGGAAGCTGTTTAATCTGGCAGTGTACATCTGTACATTGCATCCTAACTTACGTTACTTCTTTAGAGTTTATAAGGCAGTGGCTTTAATATTCTACTCAGACTACCTGCCATCAAAGATGTATTCTTTAAAAAGTTGAGAGGAAAATGGAAGTCCTGGCCAGGTCAGAATGACCTCACTTAGATAACGTTTACAGCATAATAAATAATGTGTTACTGGAAAGTAACTCATGGCAATCCTAACATGGAAGATTAATTGTTGGTAAATGGAATACTGTAAAATATGCATTTCTACTTGGTTTCCACAGTTTACTCAAGTCTGAAACGTAAAGGATTGTAATACATGACTAGTACATGTAAATGACTGTGATCAGAGGGACAACAGCTCATGGTAGAGCACAGATATTGAATGCAGCAAGGTCCCAGATTCAGTCCTTGACATCTCCAGTTAAAGGATCGCAAGCATAAGGTATTGGGAAGTATCGTTCTGTGCCTTAAATCCTGGAGAGCCATTGCCAATCACAGCAAAAAATAGCAAGCTAGATGGACCAATAATCTGACTCCAGATAAGCCATTTGCATTTGTCAGAAGGTGTCCAATATGCTACTGGGGAAGAGCAGAGGGCAAGTACAAGTAACCCCAGAAAGAGTGAAGCGGCTGGGCCAAAGCCGAAAGGACGCTCAGTTGTGGATGTGTCTGGTGGTGAAAGGAAAGTCCGATGCTGTAGAGAACAATGCTGCATAGGAACCTGGAATGTAAGATCTATGAATCAAGGTAAGCTTGACGTGGTCAAAAATGAGATGGCAAGACTGAACATCGATATCTTAGGAATCAGTGAACTAAAGTGGACAGAAATGGGCGAATTTGACTCAGAAGAAAAAATGGTGTGGCCTTTATAGTTAACAAGAGAGTGCAAAAGTCAGTACTGGGATACAATCTCAAAAATGACAGAATGATTTCGGTCCGATTCCAAGGCAAACCTTAGCCCACCACACTTCTGGTCCCAGTCAGGATCAGGCCTTCTCAGCATTCACTTTAAAATGGTGGTGATGTCCCTGTGGCAGACATAAGGATACTGTCACATCTAGCTTGGCCCACAGTTCATGGCCTTCTAGTGAATTTGCATTAAAGAGATCAGAAGCTTTGGTATCTAGAATAGCCATCCCAAGACAGCTGTGCTGACAACAATTTTTACAGTCTTAATTTGCCATTTCAAACAGGCCTGTAAGAATCAACGGGGAATTATTATGGTACGTTTTAAACAAAGGAGGTTTTCTGGAACAGTGCAAGAACAGCTGTTGTTATGAGATTTTAAGTTTCTGTTCTTTGCTTGCTGTTCCCCAGAGCAGCTTTCCTCCATACAATCACTTGTAAAACACTGAGTTTCCTACTATCAGTTACTATCATTGTGCATTCTTATCCACTCCTAATTGAATTATCTTTTGAAGAGGGTCGGGGGAAGGTTATCTTCAAGCTGTACTTCACATTACATGCAGCTGTATGCATCTTTTCTCCATCATTTTCTTTTTATTACTAAAAACAGCCTGAAAATTTCAGTAGAGGTCTAACAAAGGCAGTATCTGCATAATCCTTTGCCTTCCAGCCATTTTAACGCTACCCAAGAGCTGCTATTTTCCCCCAATGGAAAAAGATATGGGATCCAGAACAAGGGCTAAAATCCTAAGACCCGCTGAAATTCGAAGACTCATTGAATTCATGGGAACTGCTAGGAAAGCATGCAAAGAATTTCACTATCAATGTTCTTCAAGTCTATCCCAAGGTTCCTATATGCACCATTTTGGATGTAGGTGACATCCACACAGCAAGGTTTCTTTGTTTCCTTGCCATAGCCATTGTGAAAACAGAGAAAGTTTGGGCATGGTTCCTTCATTGCTATTTCCCCTGCACCACTGAAAGGCTTTTTCTGACTGGGGGGGGGAGTAATTGATAGATTCAGAGGAACTAATAGATCATAACAATAGATTGTAGAGCAACAACCATCTAACAGTGCCTGATTTTACAATCTGCTTCTAGCCTGGGAGGACTTAATGCAATTCCTTTTTCCCCCCCCCCCCCCGTTAACTTTTTTATTTTTAAAGACAAAACATACATAAAGACAAAACTAACATAAAAGAGGGGAAATTATTCTTAAAATTCCTTATTTAACAAATTCATGCCTAATTTATTGTACATTTATATATTTCACCTTGTATCATTATGTATATCTCTTGCAAATATATCAAAATTGTACTTTGTATGTCCTTAGAAAGTTTTAATTGTATGGTTTATTTATTATAGTCTTCAAACCACTTATAGAATCTTGACCATGTATTATCAAATGTAGATTCTGGTTGTCCTTTCAAAGTTAAAGTTAGTTCGTCCATCTCCGCCGTTTCCAAAATTTTACTTAACATTTCTTCTCTCAAGGGTGTTTCTGTTCTTTTCCAATATTTAGCAAAAAGTATTCTAGCAGTTGTAGTCACATGTAGTACAAGATAAGAGTCATATTTTTACAGTTTTCAGGTAAGATATTTAAAAATATATATTTCTGGAACAAAAGATAGAGAACATTTTAACATTTTTTGTAAAATTTCATGAATCCAAACCCAATATTTTTTTGCTTTATGACATAACCACCACATATGGTAAAACGATCCAACATTATTTTGACACTTCCAACATATATTTGCACAATTGGGAGCCTGAGTACTGATGAGGATCTGTAAGGTTGCTCGATGTTTTATGCTCTGGGCTTTTAATACTTTATAAAATGATTTTTGTCTTATTTTGTGAGCTGCCATGAGCAGCATATAACTGTTATAAATAAATAAATTTGCAGCCAGAGGTGAGGATTCATGAACACTTATCCCTCCTTAACAGAAGTGAATGTACATTTAAACTAGCTTCACCAGGTTTAAAATGTGTGTTAATGCACTATGTTCAGTTTCTCATGAACTAAAAAAGATTATTGTTACGCAAGTTAAAAATATTGGAGTATGCCATCCAAAACAGCAGAATCTGCCATATGCATCAGTTGATTTAGGAACCAAAAAACTTACAAAATTCAAGTGTTAAATGTTAGCATTCTACAAAAAAACACCCCTGATCAAAATTAAATCTCTCCATTTAACCAGATCTCACACCTTAATTCTTTCCCAGCTTGGAAATCTGACACTAAACCAGCTCCAAAATGTGATGGACAATGAATGATACAAGTAATCCACCAGCTTTAACATCTTCCCCTGAACTAGTTTCTATTATTACACAGGAGATGAGGTACTATTTTCCTATGAAACCCATAAGAAGAGCAGCAGCAGTTCTCTCAACAGAGCATGGGAATGGATACTGTTTAATGTACAGATTCTTTTATTTGTTGTTGTTCATAGAAGTTAGAGGAAATGAACACTATTCATGGTGACAGCTGACCATTTAAATCCCATAACACTTCATAAAAGTAATACAAGTGTTCCTTGGAGTGCCACCTTGAAAGACTATGTGAAGAAACAGCAAGGCATGTAAGAAGGCATGGTGTACTGGAAATCTATTACCAGTTTGTCTTTATGGATTGCCTAACCTGTCAATGCAGAGGTGTCTGGATGTTATATGCTCATTCCACCTGCTAGCAGCACTTAAAGGCACAAAAGGACAAGAAAGCAAGCTGCCACTCACCATGCATACCCTGTGCACAATGACAATAATGCAATAAAGCAAATAAAAGAGATTGACCACATATAAGCATCAGAATAAACATGCCTGAATAAAAGCCTTTTCTATGATCTCGGAGGACCAGCAAGTGAAATGTAGGAACAGGGTATGTGTGTGTGCGCGCGTGTGTGTCTGTCCCCATCCTTTCTCCAAGACGCCCAGGGTGGTAAAGATTATTCTTTCCCCCCTTATCTTCACAATTGAGTGAGATCCTGGCCCAAGATCATCCAGTGAGCTTCTTGGTTGACTACCAAGGTAGGCATGACATTGTAGAATCTTTTGGATTTCTTCTCCATTTATTCTAAGAAACATGAAAAGCAGCTATGGGGAGGAGGAGGTTTAGGTCAGGGCTATAACATACTGGAGGTAGACCCCTACCTGAGTTGTTCTTTGCATCAAAAGGAAAAATATCAAAGTATGTTCTCCCTTCACTGGCTAATGCTGGAGGAAGAGGTTGGGAAAATGCCACAATACTGTGGGCTGAATCCACATATACAGCTGCTCTGGGGCAGAAAAGGAATTGGGAGCTGGCCATGATAAAGGACAAAAATGGTAGGGACCTAACAGAAGCAGAAGAGATTAGGAAAAGATGGCAAGAATACACAGAAGAACTATACAAGAAAGACCTCAATGTCCTTGGCAACCACGACGCTATAATCACTGACCTCGAGCCAGACACCCTGGAATGTGAAGTTAACTGGGCCTTAGAAAGCATTACTAACAACAAAGCTAGTGGAGGTGATGGTATTCCAGCCTAGCTATTCAAAGTCTTAAAATATGATGCTGTTAAAGTGCTGCACTCAATTTGCCAGCAAATTTAGAAAATGCAACAGTGGCCACAGGATTGGAAAAGGTCAGTATACATTCCAATCCCAAAGAAGGGCAATGCCAAGGAATGTTCAAACTATCGCACAATTGCACTCATATCACACACTAGCAAGGTCATGCTCAAGATCCTACAAGCTAGGCTTCAACAGTACGTGGATAGAGAACTGCCAGAACTACAAGCTGGGTTTCGAAGAGGTAGAGGAACTAGAGATCAAATTGCCAACATTCGCTGGATTATGGAGAAAGCAAGAGAGTACCAGAAAAAGATCTACTTCTGCTTCATTGACTATGCTAAAGCCTTTGACTGTGTGGATCACAACAAACTATGGAGGGTCCTTAAAGAGATGGGAGTACCAGACCACCTCACATGTCTCTTGAAAAACCTGTATAAGGGTCAAGAAGCGACAGTTAGAACCAGATATGGAACAACTGATTGGTTGCAGAAAGTGAAGAGGACCTAAAGAGCCTCTTGCTCAGGGTAAAAGAGGAGAGCGCAAAAGTGGGTTTGAAGCTAACATCAAAAAAAACTAAGATCATGGCATCCGGCCCCATCACTCCTTGGCAAATAGAAGGGGAAGTCGTGGAAGTAGTGACAGACTCCACGTTCCTGGGATCCCAAATCACCGCAGACTGTGATAGCAGCCATGAAATTAAAAGACGCCTGCTCCTTGGGAGGAAAGCGATGGCGAACCTAAACAGTATGATAAAAAGTAGAGACATCACCCTGTCAACAAAAGTCCGCATGGTCAAAGCAATGGTATTCCCAGTAGTCATGTATGGCTGCGAGAGTTGGACTATAAGGAAGGCCGAGCACCGAAGAATAGATTCTTTTGAACTATGGTGCTGGAGAAGACTCTTGAGAGTCCCTTGGACTGCAAGAAGATCAAATCAGTCAATCCTAAAAGAAATCAACCCTGACTGTTCCCTGGAAGGCCAGATAATGAAACTGAAGCTCCAATACTTTGGCCACCAAATGAGAAGGGAGCACTCAGTGGAGAAGACCCTGATGCTGGGAAAGATTGAAGGTCAAAGAAGACAGGGATGGCAAGGGATGTGATGGTTAGACAGTGTCATAGATGCAACGAACATGAAATTGAGCAAACTTCAGAGGACGGCGGAAGACTGGAAGGCCTGGCGTGATCTGGTCCATGGGGTTGCGAAGAGTCGGACTTGACTGTGCGACTGAACAACAAAATGATGGAGTTTCCAAATCCAGTCCAGAAGGTATCTGGACTAGGAATCTCTAGTCTTAGTCCAGCCTTCTATAAGTAAACATACACATGTGCAATGACACCCACAAAACTCTAAGGCTGCAACCAGAATGATCAAATTATGCACTGGAAATTAATTACATGAAGTCAGTTGACATATACCCAACACCATTTGCTGAGTTTCCAGTCATGAGAATTTCAGACTGGAGAAGGGGGGGGGGGAGGGTGACTGGCAGACTGGAGACTGTTTCATAGTGCAGAGGAACTATGCAACTCACTGAAATGTTATGGCAATCAGAAGTCTTGCTGAATCTCCAGATAGTTTTCCAGACTCTGCATAAATTTACTCCCTAAAGAGAACTAGTACTTATTTTAAACAATGAAAATGAGACAAGACACTAAAATCTGGATACTGTCCAGCCTGGGACTGAGGTAGGCTCCTATTTTAAAACAGAAATCATTATTTCATGTTGCACTTTTAGGCAACAGTCCATTTTTCTCTCGAGTAGATGCTGGATTATACCCATAGCTAAAGAAAACAAGATTCTGTCAACCTGCTACCTAAAAGTATGAGAACTATAGTCTTTTTTTTTTTTAGCTCAAGGACACGACACTGAAAACTAAGAACAAACCAGCTAATATGTTTAGCAGATGGTTTCTTAGTTAATAACATGTAACATTTTTAGATTATTTTCACTGTCCACTTAACAAAAGTCATGAACAATTTTCAGTGACCAAGCACTGACCTAATGGATTTACTAACAACATGAACTCCACTGTAAGAGCTAGATTTGAGTCCAATAGCACCCGAGAACCTAATATATTTGTGGGGTACAGCCTTTTGAATGTCAAAGCTCCTTTTGTCAGATACTCCAGTAAATTGACATAAGGCAACATTTTAATCAATTGACCTCCAAAACTATTTACCTAGGATCCTGGAAGGTTTTAGAGGATGAGTAGTGGTGGTGAAAGAGCTGAAGATGATACCAATGCACCTGAGTTCCAGTACCTTACAGCTGTAAATATTTTGGTTCCAGACATTGTCCCTTAAGGCATGATTCTATGCATTGTGAGCCTCCAAGTTAATGAATTTTACAGTAATGTAAGTGGACTGTTGTCTTGGTGACCTTTGGTAGTGTGTGCATATATACTTGTTACTCTGGTCTTTACAGAAGCCCATTTGATGACTGACTGGTGGGCCTCAAACCACAGAGCTTTGGCAGACAATGAGTGCTTCAGAGTAATTTCTTTCACACGCTAATCTAGGCAATGGAGCCTAGGCAATGCATAGGAGATTTTACTGAGCTAGGAGTTCCCCTTGCTTAAGAGAAAGCTGAAGGCCCCCGGCTGGGCATTTGTTAGGAAACAGTAGGGGTTCATGAAGGGCTTGCACCTACGGCACCATAGGACTAGAATCACTAAGGGTATAAGAGATGACCTCTTTGTATGGAAAGAATTTTTGAATTCATACGATGGGGTTAGTGGTTCCTGTCCTTTAGGGAGGAAGCAGGTCTGAGGCAAGTCTGGCCATACCAATGTCCGGCATCTGGGTATGAGGAAAAGGGCAACTTCTGTATAAGGAAGAAACTTGAAGGCTGATTGGGAGAGTTTTTCTGAAATGGAATCATGCCCCGTGCAGGCCTTACGCCAGTATTTAGCTATGCGGGCTGAGGTTGATGCTACAAGATGCTATGAGGGATACGTGCAGGACTGCAAAGTTTAATGTTATGTTTAAGTTATTAAGTTCTTTTCCAGGTGCTGCACCCTGGTGTTGAAAGCAGAGGCAGGCCTTGCGATGATAAGAGCAAGGTGGCCTGGAGTGCAGATAGTCTGGTTGGCTATTCTGCTTCATCATGAATGTCAAAGACATGGTGCTACAAGTGGTAGCACCACTTGTGATAAGAGCAAGGTGGCCTAGAGTGCAGATAGTCTGGTCGGCTATTCTGCTTCACCATGAAGAACAAGGCCATGGTGCTACAAGTGGAGGCTGACCTTCCAATGATAAGAGCAAGGTGGCCTGGAGTGCAGATAGTCTGGTCAGCTACTCTGTCTCGCCATGAAGGGCAAGGCCCTGGTGTTGCAAGCGGAGGCCAACCTTACGATGATAAGAGCAAGTTGGCCCAGAATTCAGAATGTCGGGTCGGCTATTCTGCCCCACCAGGTATGGCGCAATTGGGGAGACCCTGCAAGGCATAAAGCCAACTTCCAGAGGAGAAAGGTGTGGTCTGAGGGTGGTCTGGGGCAATTTCTGCCACACCCCGGTATACGGGTCGAGTTCCAAGACCTGTATAGGGCTGACGGGGTGTACCTATTTGACAAGGGCAATGGGTTCTTTTTGTTGGACTTGTGGCAAGGGATTAGCTGAGCCTTGGCCTTTTAGTGGGAGCAAAGACCAAAGCAAAGGCTTGGTCTTGGCTGTGCCAGATTGGTGCGGGCAAGAAACCGGAAGTGGTGAGCACCATACAGCATTTTCCCCATTAGGGAACAGGGGGTCATCAGGAACTGCCTTTGGATTTTCAGGTCCAGGGTGGGGAATGGTGATCACCTCCTCTGGGAACCTCTTAGGATATGCTCCTCCCTGCAAGTTGGCAGGCTTCAGGGGTAGGTGCTCCTAGGCGGTGACCAGTTTGCTGGGCTGCCGGTCGTGAGCCAGACCGATGGCTCAGGACCGGAGCTGGTTGACCCGCCAGAGAAAAGGGCAAGGAGGGTAGTCAGGGGAGTGACACCTGCCTTGCCTGTTCCGTGCTCACTTAGCTGGTCCCTTGCCGCAATGTTGTGTTAAATAGTTAATAAAGTGGCCCTTTTTAACGTCCAAACTTTTGACTGTCTTGTTATTCTGACTGGGGGGGGGGGGCAATGGAGCTCCTGGCCTGTTATTCCGACTGGGGGGGGGCAATAGCTTCTCACATCTAGATTTCAGTCAATGCCTTGCCACAGACAGAGCCACTTACTAGCCCATAGCCTGCCTTGAAACATAGTAGGAAGAGGTCATTAATTTATTTTCCAGACTTTCTCCTGTGTCTTTCACAGCATACTGCCACAGAACTGTGGCATGTGAGACTTTTCTTGGCTTGGAGAAAAATGGTGGGAAAAGCCTCATCTCTTACATTCTTGCATTGCAGCCTGCTGATAGTCAGAGAAGCAGACTCGATTTAAAAAGGGGGAGGTTGGAATGGTCATCTATATACTTTTTCTCAAATTTGCACAAAGTAAAATCCACAAAGAAGACTTCTCACACGTTCTGGGATTGTGGACCAGTAAGAACGGATCAAAGCGGAAAATGTTTGTATGTGTAGTTATGTCTAAAATTTAGGTGTTTTTGCACCAAGCTAACCTTTGTCCATTTTATTAGCTTAGTGCAGAGAACTCCACAAATGGCTTCCCCCAAAGCATTTTCTGAACTCCCGGGGCAAGCTGTGCTAGGACTGACCCCTTGAACTGTCCTTTCTTTGTGGCAAAAGTAGCACAATGCTACTACACCACACAGGCCTACTGCAATACATGTCTAAAAGAAAGATCTGTGAGAATCAGATTGAAAGCAGCTCTCTGAATACACCCACTGATCCTGTAAACCTGTTAAACAGAGCTAAAGTATTTTCCTTTCTTCTGGAAATCATGGGAAACAAACTTTTAAACATGCATAGGACTACAGAGACTCCTCTTTTTTATGAAGATGTGGGATTTCAGTAAACTGAAGGTAGAATTTTGTCTTTTCACTAACACATTTAATGCTGTATCACATGAGACTATGATATGCCTTAATCAGATATTGTGAAAAGTGAAACCTTCTCATGATTTCATGTAGGCCAAGCCAGTGCCCTTCTGTGCACAATCCAAATGCAGCAAAGATGAAATCGGGTCTGGTTAGACCCTGAGAGGGCTCATAAATCTTTAAAGCCACAACCCTAAGCACTCTTAATAGAAAGCATAAAATTCCCATTGAGCTCCATACCACTATGTGCATTTCATGCTATGTGCATTTCACAGAAGGAGCAAAGGTTTTGCTTTCATCCTCAAAGTGCTTCAGTGGCTGCAGGATTCCCTTGCATGCAAGGATTTAAAAGTTCAGTAGCCTTCTTTCAGCCTGGATCTAGCAAACCTACAAGCAGCCCGTAAGTTGATCCTTCCCACTACAACATTCTTTCAGTGACAGCACTCAGTTTGACAATAAGTGAAACAACAGAGTGTCTGTTATCATATGGTGAGTTCATCTTCCTTACTACCAACTAGCCATGGCTAACCAAATATCTAGGATTGAGTGAGCAGTGTGTACCAGGTATGTTTGAGTTCTGGTATCTCCCTCGCCCCATCTCCTGTTTTCAGAATCAAGTGATCGATCTTGGAAAAGACCTGAAAACTCCCAACAGTTTTGTTAAGAAGAAACCTAAAGTCAGATTAGAATCTCTTTCAGAACATGACCTTTCAGTTTCATTCATCTAACCCCAATGGCACTTTTCACTTTGGCGGACACTCCCCCATGAACTTTCCCATCAGCACCTTAGCAGAAGCAAAGTGCAGCCAAGTTAATCATCACCTGTCAGCAGTGACACCATTGTTTTAATGCATCAAGTAAATGCATATCTGCAAGACAGCTCTCCCCACCCCCCAAGTAACAAATGCTCAATCCTAATGCAGAAGCATAGGAAGGGAGCCGGTATAGTACCTAACTCCTGTGTGCTGCATGAACCATTGGAATGGGCCTGAATGCACCACTTGCCTGGGCTCTAGTGTATCGTGGCCATCTTGCACAATGCATGGAAACCACTTGTAAAACTGTTAAAATAAAACAAATTATATTTCTAGTATTCTAGTTGTGGTTTATCTAGAAGACAAAAATACTGACAAAACACCCATCTGAACTGTGGTAGACAAAAATAGTGACAAAACACCCATCTTTTTGTAGAATAAGAGCTGCAGGAGCTCATTAGCATAGCTCATTAGCATATGCCACATCCCCTGACATCACCGGAAGTGTGTCCGAAGGCCACACCCCCTGACATCACCGGAAGTGTGTCAGAAGGCAGCCCCCACCGCTCCACTGGACTGTTTTGGATTGATAGCTGGGTCCTGAATAGAACTTGGTCTTAAAAGTGCCACTGGACTGTTTTCGTTTACTGGCTATGGGGGGGGGGATGAGCAGATCTGCCCACACAGAGAAGCCAGAACTGGTTCCTGAATGGAACTTGGTCTTAAAGGTGCCACTGGACTGTTTTGGTTTACGGGCTATAAGGGGGCAGATCGGCCTACCCCCCGCCCCCAAAAGAGCCCCCGCCACCCTTGCCACAATGCCCG
>NW_015160209.1:283278-283925 GCF_001447785.1 Gekko japonicus
CCCCCGCCATGGCGCCCGGAGCACCCGAGGCCTAACCCCCGCACCCAAAAGTCCCTACCACCCCCGCCATGGTGCCTGATTGCCTGCGACTTCTTCCCTGCCACCCTTGCTCCGGTGCCAGCAGCACCCAAGGCCTAACCCCCGCTTCCCTGCCACCCCCGCCATGGCGCCTGATTGCCCGCGGCTTCTTCCCTGCCCCCCCGCCATGGCGCCTGATTGCCCGCGGCTTCTTCCCTGCCCCCCCGCCATGGCGCCTGATTGCCCGCGGCTTCTTCCCTGCCCCCCCGCCATGGCGCCTGATTGCCCGCGGCTTCTTCCCTGCCCCCCCGCCATGGCGCCTGATTGCCCGCGGCTTCTTCCCTGCCCCCCCGCCATGGCGCCTGATTGCCCGCGGCTTCTTCCCTGTCACCCCGCCATGGCGCACGATTGCTCACGGCTTCTTCCCTGCCACTCGCCACGGCACCTGGAGCGCCCACAGCTTCTTCCCCACCACCCTCGCTGTGGAGCCCGGAGCACCCGAGGCCTAACCCTCGCCCCAAAAAAGCTCCTACCACCCCCGCCATGGCGCCTGATTGCCCGCGGCTTCTTCCCTGCCACCCTCGCTGCAGTGCCCAAAGCACCCGAGGCCTACCCTGCCCCAAGAAAGC
>NW_015160209.1:284701-293159 GCF_001447785.1 Gekko japonicus
GTGCCCACTGCCTACCCCCCACCCCAAAAAGAGGCCCGCCACCCCCGCGGCCTGCCCTTCCAAAAAGCCCCGCCCCACCAGTGTACTTCCATCCTCCTCCTGCCTCCTCCCGGCCCAAATGAGGGCATCTGGAAGCAGGGGGTGGCTGGAAGCAGGGGGCGGGGCTTTGTCATGTGCCCGCTCCCCCGCGCCTCACTCCCGGAGTGCCGTACCAGCGCACTCCAGCCCCATCCGAGGCCTGGTGGTAGTAATAATAATCATTGTATGGTGTTGTGTGTACTATAGCCTGGAGATCTGAAGATTATTGGGCTGCCTAAAGTACTAGCTCTTTTTAGCATTACGCACCACTAGGTGATGAGCTAGAGTGACTTATTTTGGGGGCTGAGAGAGTTCTAAGAGTGCTGCGCCTGCTTCAGTGGGGAGGGTGGTGTATAAATCAAATAAATCAAATCAAAGCTGTGACTGACCCAGGGTCAACCAGCTGGCTTCATGTAGAGGAGTGTGGAATTGAACTCAGTTTTCCAGATTAGAGTCTACTACTCTTAACCACTATACCACACTGGCTCTCATCTGAACTGTAAGAGATGTGTAACTACTACTGTTCTTTGTTGCAGATACATTATACAAGCTATAACATCACATTACTACTCTAACAATATTTGTTTATTTGTCTGAAGGTATCTAAAGAAGTGTGCGTGCACACGAAACCTTATACCCAGAATAAAACTTTGTTGGTCTTAAAGGTGCCACTGGACTCAAACTTTGTTCTGCTGGTTTGGACCAACAGCTTTCCACTGAGACTCAAAGTGGATTACATGGTGTAAGTCAATACAATGAACAGGATGGGACATCCAATAAGTAACGTAATCAAACTCGGAATTGTAGGAATTTGAAACAGAGCTGTTGTCTGAATAAAGCATAAGTATTAAACATGACATAAATGACCCAGAACTTGGTATTATTTTCCTGGGCCAGTCTGTTATGATGTAGCCCTACTTCCTTTATAAAAATGGACCATTCTGTTTTATATAGTCTGAGAATTGCCAGGAGTGTGGGAGCCTTCCAGACCATTTCAGGTAGGCCATTCCACAGGGAAGGGGCCACTTTAGAAAAGGCATGTGTACAGGCAGTTGTTGATATCTCCCATCTGCAGGGTGGCACTTGCAAAAGGGCCTGCTCAGATCAGCAAAGTTGTTGCAGTGGGACCTAGGTGGAGAGCTGATAGTGTTGCCAAACTCCAGGTGGGGCCTGGAGATCTCCCCTGGAGAACATGGTAGCTTTGGAGGGTGGGCTGTATGGCAATATACCCTACTGAGATCTATCTCCTCCCCAAAGTCTGCCCTCCCCAGACTCCACTCCAAAATCTCCATAAGTTTCCCAACCTGAAGGCCCTGGAGGGCTTTGTATGTGACAGCCAATGCCTTGAACTGAACTTGGTAGTTGATGGGTGGCCAATAGAGTAACTGCAGAGTGGGTCTAATAAGCTTACCTATAATAACCAAGTGGTACCAACAGCAATCTCCAAGTTGATTTCAAGGGGAGACCTATGCAGAGTGCATTACAGTAGTCTAGTCTTGATGTTACTGTGCTATATCAGCAGTGTCAGGGTAGGGAGCCATCTTCTGGGCTGAAGTACTTTCCATCACACAAAGTTTGTTGTAGATATCAAACTGGAGACAGAGAAAAGAGGCTTGGAGTGCTGGTAGCTGCCTGACTTGAAAGACATCTAGTTTGGCCCTTTGGGGTTCTCATGAAAGTAACTCTAAAAGCAGTGAAGAACACGGGCCTCCATCTGAAGCATTCTTCTCTCTCATATAACAAACAGTGAACTTGTATGTTAAATTGTCTATTGGCGGAAGTTCACAAAGATGCCTGTAGCTAATGCCACAACCAGCCCTTTTCTAGAAATTGTAACCCAAAACAGTTAGTACTAACTCTTTTTTTTTTTTTAAGGAAAACAGCCCTTGTTAGTTTAAGGACACAAAAGCTTTGTTTGTGAATGTAAATAAACGTGAGCAATAAGTTAGTGGCAAGTTCTGTTTAACATGTTCATCAGTGTAGGTTACCAAATAAAGAATTAATTGGATCCATCAGCAGCAATTATAATATCAAAGCACTGGATTTAAAACCCACAGAGAGAAGGTTCATGCACAATGGCTGTTTTGCAGTGGGTTTTGGAAACAGGCAAAATGCAATTATCAGCTCTTCAAAGCAGTTTAAAGAAAAGTAACAAGCAGATAGGTTTTAAAAGAGCAACTTGAAACAGTCACAGCTATCTTATCATCTGAATTTTGCTCCTGTGAACATCTGTGAAAAAGGGAGTAGAATGCCAAAAATACATCTGTGGCTTGAAATGAGGGCAAACATTAAAGAGCTTTTTAGCATTCACATCCAAGTAATTAAGAGCCTATAAATAGGGAGGATAATTAAGTAAATGGCCAAAATTTGGAAGATTCCCAAAGATTAACAATGGATCAAAAATGTCTTGCATGGCTACTTTAAGGCCCAGTAGTCCTTTTTTCCCCTCCCCTAGCCAGGGGGCCATTTCTATAAGGAAAAACATTGGGGAGGGGTGTCTTAAACGTTACCTTCCCCACTGCCATAGCAATAATGCAGATGGAGTTTCCATGGCTTTTTTTCAGGATGAAATTTTACATCTGCTATTCCAATCACAGAATGCTGGACTAAATATAATTTGGCCCACTGCATATGTGTAAAATAGGGGAATTTCAGACAGGCGCTATCTCCCGGTAGGGAACCGATTCTCAACCAGGTTCTGGTCTGTCATTTCAGACAGAACCCGGTTGAGAATCGGTTCCCTACCGGGATCTGACTGCCATTTCACACACAAAAGTCTCTGTTCCGTATAGGAACCGGGAGGGAAGTGATTTACCTGTCAACCGCTTCCGAGGAGTCTTCCATTCCCTCTCCTGGTTCCGATATGCTTCTTTCCCACCTTTTTTCGCCCGTGCGGGCTTTTTTTTTTTTTGAACGTTCGGCTTATATCGATATAGCAATATATCGCTATACCGAAACCTCTAAGGAGTGGCATTCCAATGGGATCGTTATTGCAACCATTTGAGGTTCTGATATATCGATATATCGCTATAAGCCGAACCTTTAAAAAAAAAAATCGCTCACCCGCGCGGGAAGAAAACGGCGGGAAAACAAAGCGGTGCCAGTGTGAAATGCCAAACCCCTTGCGAATCGGCTCCTTTCCGGTAGGGGCAAGCCGTGTGTGAAACGGCAGCCCTGTACCGGTTCATCTGGAAACGGAAGACTCCCGGCTTGAAACCGGGAGAAGACTGGTAATGTGAAATTCCCCCCAGTTTTCAAGCTGCATTAAGAGCTACTGGGGCAGGAAGCAGTTCTTCCATCAGAAAAGCCTATTCTCCCTCCAAAAAGCCTACACTGACTTAGATGGGCCTCGAATTTTGATCAAAATACACAGCACCCTTGTAAGATAAGGGTACTACTAATAGAAGGTCCAGCCCTGGATTAACCATTAAGCAAAATAAGCACATGCTTAGGGCACCAAGGGAAGGGGAACACCACAGAGGGTGGTTTTTTTGTTGTTGCTTATATTACTTACTGCTATGTAGTGTTAAATAAAGTTCAGCAATGTAAATGTTTATATTTAATATAGTTGTGGAGGGTCTGGCCTGGAAGAAAACTGAATTTTTAATCTCTTATCTCATCTTCAGCATTTATTGAATCTTAATGTCTTGTCAGTTAAGCGATAGAAGGGCTTAGGGGCACCATTGCTAGGCTGTGCTAAGGGCATCAATCTGGCCCTCAGAAGTTCTATTAACAAAGGTGAAAATTAATGCATTAGTTAAAAAGTTAACAATGTAAGACCCTCTCTTCCTTTGTAACAGGTTGCCGCATGTCATTTTGTAAAATGAATTAAAGCTGTTAAAACCACTGGTGAATAATGGTGAAACTCTAATAATCATTCCCCAATTTCCTAATCTTTAATCACCATTCCCTGATTTACCTACAGTGTGAGACTAAATTGAAGCCAGAGATTACAGTGGGGGTTGGGAAAAAGCAGAGAAGCAGCAGTAGGTGTTGGGAGGGATTTATAGAGGGAAAGTCTATGGAGAAGCTGCTGCATAGGAAAAAGTGAAAAGTGGCATATGATTTTGGTCTCTATGGTCTGTAGTAGGTGGTTTTTCTCACAGCAGCTTTCCCTATCTGCTTGATATACATCAATGCATCTAGGCACACCTGATATTATTATTACCTAAAACTCACATCTCAACAAAAATATTTAAAAGGCAGTTCACAACATCTGAGAGAGCCAGTGTGGCATGTCAGACTAGGATCTGGGAAACCCACGTTCAAACCCCCATACATGCCATGGAAGCTTGCTGGGTGACCTTGCACCATTCACACACTCCCAGCCTAACCTACCTCTCAGGGTTGAGGTGAGGATAAAATGGAGGAGAGGAAATGAGGTAAGCTGCTTTGGATCCCCATTGGGGAGAAAGGTGAGGTAACATATTAAATTAAATTTAAATTTAATTAAAATTCTATAAAATTAGGAATCAGCAGCAGAGAAATTCAATAAAACCAAACCTTGAATAAATGTGGCAGTGAAAGCAGCCAATTTAAAACCACTGATAAAAAAGCAGCAAAGCCAACAGAGATAAAACAAGGCAGTAGTTTAGTAATAGCAGTACAGGTAACAACAGGAATCAACAGAAATAAAAAAAACCCCAGGGTGACAAAGGAAAAGGCTTGTAAAAGTAAAAAAATATATATTCTGTTGCCTAAAAGACAATGGGTTTGGTACCAGGTGGATTTCTTTGGGAAGCCAATACTAGAGTTTTGGTGCCACAGCAGAAAAGGCCCAGTCCCCAACACAAGATAGTGGCACACACAGCAGGGTTCATTAGGTTTATGAAATGATATAACATCCTCCTGGCATCCTACAGACACCAACGTTGATCTCTGTCTGACTCTCCTCTACCTGCCCTCCAAGTTTGGTGAGGATTGGAATTACAGGGTCCACGTTACAGCCCCCCAAAGAAGGTGCCCCCAGGAAAATACTTTCTGAGGAAATGACTGCCTTTTGGGTGGGCTGTAATTCAGACCCCATCAATCCTCACCAAATGTCAGACCCCTGGAGAAATCAGTTCCCAACAACTGTCATTCAAAAGAATATAAAGTTTATTGAGACACTGATAGACTCTTGACGTTCTGTGTTAGAACTAGGGGAAAGCGTGCAAAGCAAGCAAATATACCTAAATCAAGCATGACCCTAATGGCCCAGGGCCAGTCACACCTAAGCATGAGGTTCACCGAAATAACGTCTCATAGTTCCCAGGGTAAAGAAAACACCAGGCTCTGCTGGGGCTCAAGGTTACTTGCCGAGGCCAACTAAGATAACAAAGGCAACATAGAAGAGGCTAAAAGTGAAAGTAGACATTCTTCATGGCAACCAAGCCCAAGAAAGCAGGCACGAAGTTGACACCAAACTTGGAGGACAGGTAAAGGAAGGTCAGCCAGAGATCCCCTGCAACTTTGTCGTCTCTTGCACAGGATCCGTTCTATACACTCCTGAACCTGCACCAACCAGCTCGAACCGCCATAAACAACATCAGAGTTTGTGGAAAGTTCATGCTGGCTGCCTTGCCACGAATTTGACTTTGTGAACCACGAACAGGGCAAAATTCATAACAAATTTTGCTTTGTGGTTTGTTTGTGTCCATCCCTATTCCTAATAATATACTGTTGTTATATCCGCTGCATCAGTGTTTCACACTGTTATTCTCCCACTATTATTCATAGAGAGGCTACTTATTAATGCTGTGTATACATAAAAATGTTTGGGGGAAAATCTCCACCCAAAATTGGGCCAGTGAGGACAAGATGGTTGAGACATGGAATGTTGGAAAAGGTTGAAAGTTCGGGGTTTTTTTAAAGAAAAGGCAAATGGAGAGTGGGGAGTTGGCTTTAGTTTACAGTATCCTGGTGTGGAATGGGGAAATTAGGACAGGAAGATGCATGGCATAAGACAATTATGTTATAAGCTTTAAAGGGCTCTGGCCACTTTAATATGAAAAGAATTGGGGGTTAGGAAAGATAATTAGGACCAGAGAAAAAGTGCACGTCAATCCCATAAGTTTATTAGTTGTTGCATGAAGGCTTACTGCCAGACAGTTTCATTGGGTGAGCTGGGAAGGGGGATTCTTTCTATCCACAGTTTCTACACCATTCATGATTTATGGAATCCCTTTTAATTGCCTGTTTTTCCTCTTGCAAACTAAAAAAACTCGCAAATTCTTTAGTCTTTTCTCATAGGGAAATGGTTCCAACCCTAAATCAATGTTGATTTCTCTATTGTATTACCTTTTCCAATGTTCATCTTTTGTTATAGACAGCCTATCATTCTGCTGATGCAATAACAAGATTGCCATCAAAGTCACAGCACTGGTAATAATTTGATGCAGTGAGCATAGATATGGTCCTATTGTTGATTTACCACAAGTGTTAATAGCTACCAGGAAGGATAATTACTGGGTAATAGAATATTTCTATAATCAAAAGCATTCACATACTATTATCAAGTAGCAACAGAGCTAAGATGGAGAACCTACACAATGAACAGAGACAGAAAGGATGTGGCTTGCTTGGTTTAGAAAAAAAATAGAAGAGAAGGGAATATCAAAGCACGTAATTATATCACAGAGGGCAGCATAATAAAAAGGGAAATTATGTTTTAGGCTGAAGAAGAACATTTCACAATTTAAATTCAGAGTATCTGCCAGTTTTGTACCTGCATTGTTCTTATTGTTCAAACTAGGCCTGGAAAAGGCAGCAGCTGTGCTGTTGTAGATTGCTGGAGTAGAGTTTTCTTTTTAAGTGTGTAATGTGCAGAATATCCTGGCTCTTGAGTAGGGTTGCCAGCCTCCAGGTAGCAGCTGGAGATCTCCTGGGATTATAACTGATCTCCAAGTGACAGAGGTCAGTTCACCTGGAAATAATGGTTGCTTTGGAAGGTGGACTCTGAAACATTTTACCTCACTGCAGTCCCACCCCAAACCCTGCCCCTCTCAGGCTCCACCCCCCAAATCTCATGGTGTTTCCCAAATCTGGAGCTGGCTGCCCAACTCTTGAGTCACACAACATGAGCAATCAACATTACTGATAATCTCATATACAACTCTTGGGCCAGACATGCATCATCAAAATACTTTTTAAATTTCAATTAATTAAGTCCTCCTGCAAAAAAAAATTCTCAGTATAATCACAAAACCCTCTTTGCACATAAAGAAGAACCCAATAAAAATTGGCATTTCCTGCAATGCAACTACAGCAAAACATAGCTAGGAAAAATAATGTTATGTACGTGGACCGCCTCCAGGGGTCCACGGAAAGGCCAGAGCTTGGATCTGAGAACAAAAGAAACTTCAGATCCTGGATCCTCCAGCCCCAACCAATAGCCACCGTGGCGGGACATTCAAACCCTCCAATGGGAGTGGGGGGTTGCTGGTGGGTGTGTATATAGTTGGCCCTGTCGGCCGTTAGAGTTAGTCTTTGTCTGTGTTAAGTACAATAAATGTGTGCTACAGTATGTCGTCCTCCGAGTCCTCCATGCGGCGAACCCAGTACTTTTCAGTGGCGACGAGGGTGGGATCCCGCTGAGCCAGGCCTGGCTCGCATCCCAGTCCAGCACCGAGCAACGTTCCAGCCAACGCGCCCAGCACCGCAAGCGCACAGCCTCAAGGAACTTCGCTCCTCGCTAACGCTTCGCCATGGCCTCTGCTCGGGGAAACTTGGAGACCTACGATCCAGCCCATCCCGAGCTCTGGGACTCATGGACCGACCAATTGACGTGCCATTTAGCCTACAATGATGTATCCGATCCAGGCAAGAGACGGAACCTCCTCCTAAGCACATGTGGAGTGAATACCGTCCGCCTCGCAAAGAGCCTCCCCGCACCTCGGTCAATCCTCGAGTGCTCGTACGAGGAGATCATCGACACGCTAACCAGCTACCTCACACCCAGGCCAACCACATCGAGTTCCAGACCTGGATCCAGAATACGGGCAAGACGGCCGCGGATTTTTTGGCAGCCCTGTGGCAACTGGCCATGGGTTGCTCCTTCACGAAGGTAGAAGAGAATCTTCTGACGCAATTAGCGTGGGGCATCAGCGACCAGAAGCTGCGAAGAAGGTTGATCGGGACGGCCGACATCACGCTCGATGTTGCCCTCCAACTCTCATAAGAACATAAGAACATAAGAGATGCCAATGTTGGATCAGGCCAAAGGCCCATCCAGCCCAACACTCTGTATCCCACAGTGGCCAGAAATACCAGTGCCATCAGGAGGTCCACCAGTGGGGCCAGGACATTAGAAGCCCTCCCACTGTTGACCCCCCCCCCAAGCACCAAGAAGACAGAGCATTACTTGCCCCAGAGTCCCTATCTATACCTTGTGGCTAATAGC